>NW_027452337.1:5000-20000 GCF_964194025.1 Convolutriloba macropyga
GGAATCCATGCGCTTCACGTGGCTATCTCCAATAAGGGTCATTTGCATGGTGGAACTAAACACAACAACCTTCTTTAGTAAAATAAAGTGCTAATAACTGAACAAATCGAAACTGACCAAAAACCATAGTTATGGGTTAGAAAGTCATCAACATTCCGTTTGCAATTTTTTTTAACTTACTGATTAGAGAACTTTCAACATTTCTTCTACAAAAAATTGCAAGCAGAGTTATTGAATTTTAATCTGTTCAGTGCCGCAAACACGTCGCACGAAAATTTTCCAGCTAATTAAAAAAAATGATATTTTCCTCCTCGCTTATGGGTTGAGAAGCCATCAACATCTCAAATTAAAATATAAAATATATTCAGACATTTTGTTAAACTTAATGGAGCAAGTGTAGCGTAAAACATTAGTCCTAGTAGGTTCTCATGGAGAGCTAACTGTTGATCTAGCTGGTCTGAGAAAAAAGTACTTAATAGGTTCTCAGATTTCGAGCTCAAAAAATCTTCTTGTGCGTTTTAATGAAAAGTGTTTTCAGTACAGTCAAGGACTTTTTCAATTGAATTGAGGGTCTACGTAGGAGTGTCATTGTACTAGTAGGATCTGATGGTGTGCTAATTGTTGATCTTGTTGGTCTGGGAAAAACATACTTAATAATTTGTCAGATTTCGAGCTCACAAAATATTCTTAAGCGTTTTCACAAAAAGTGATTTTCGTACGTGTCCCTTTTGCATTTCTGTCAACTTGTTAACCAGTCGCACTCAGGAGAAGTCCTATATAGTTCCTGGTGAATCATCATAGGTTTCTTTGTTCAGTTGAGGTTTCATCTGAGGCCAGTTTGGTTTTTGTAATCACTTTTTTTAGATAGACATTGAGTTTTGGTCGTATTGCATCCAATTCTTAAGTTAAAATCCGCAGTTAAAGCGGCGCAGAGATATCGCGAAATATTTGCCAGCTAAACGGCTTGAACTTTGTGGAAGGCCTACCGGCTTTTTGGTTAGGGATCATTCAACATTTCATTTGGATACAATACGACCAAAACTCAATGTCAATATAAAAAAAATGATTGAAAAACCAAACTGGCATCAGATGAAACCTCAACTGAACAAAGTAACCTATGATGATCACCAGAAACTATAGGACTTCTCTTGAGTGCGACTGGTAAACAAGTCGACAGAAAAAGTAAAAGGGAGGCGTACGAAAATCACTTTTTATGAAAACGCTTGAGATTATTTTGTGAGCTCGAAATCTGACAACTTATTAAGTACTTTTCTCCCAGACCAGCGAGATCACCAATTAGAACCCCATCTGATCCTACTAGGACAATAACGTTACTACGTAGACCCTCAATTCAATTGAACAAGTCCTTGACAGTACTGAAAACCACTTTTTATGAAAACACAGAAGAATATTTTTTGAGATCGAAATCTGATATCCTATTAAGTACTTTTTCCCCAGACCAGCTTATGAAAAGTTAACTTTTTTCCTAGGTTAGCTCTACCAAAAATTCTTCTTGTTTTGCACTCTAGGTACCCATGGGATACTCCATACCGAGTTTGATTTGATTTGAACAACTCCTTGACCCGATGAAATAGACCTATTTTTAAGAATCAGTAATCTTAATCTATTGGAAATAATCGCAAATTTCCGTATGAAAAACTAACTTTTTTATAGGCAAGCTATACCAAAAATTCTTTTTGTCTTGCAAACTGGCTACCCATGGGATACTCCATACCGAGTTTGGTCTGATTTGGACAACTCCTTGACCCGATGAAATAGACCTATTTTCAAAATTCGTTATTCGCGAAATTCGCAAATTTCCGTATGAAAAACTAACTTTTTTCTTAGGCTAGCTATACCAAAAATTCTTTTTGTTTTGCACTCTGGCTACCCATGGGATACTCCATACCGAGTTTGGTCTGATTTGGACAACTCCTTGACCCGATGAAATAGACCTTATTTTCAAAATTCGTTATTCGCGAAATTCGCAAATTTCCGTATGAAAAACCAATTTTTTTCCTAGGCTAGCTATACCAAAAATTCTTTTTGTTTTGCATTTTAGGTACCCATGGGATACTCCATTCCGAGTTTGGTTTGATTTGAACAACATCTTGACCCGATGAAATAGACCTATTTTCAAAATTCGTTATTCGCGAAATTCGCAAATTTCCGTATGAAAAACTAACTTTTTTCCTAGGCAAGCTATACCAAAAATTCTTTCTGTTTTGCACTTTAGGTACCCATGGAATACTCCATACCCAGTTTGGTCTGATTTGGACAACTCCTTGACCCGATGAAATTTCAATATTTTTAAGAATAGAATAAGCGAATAAGTCGAAATTTCCGTATGAAATACTAACTTTTTTCCTAGGCAAGCTATACCAAAATTTTTTTCTACTTTAGACTCTAGTTACCCATGGGATACTCGATACCAAGTTTGGTTTGATTTGGACAACTCCTTGACCCGATGAAATTTCAATATTTTTAAGAATAGAATAAGCGAATAAGTCGAAATTTCCGTATGAAATACTATTTTTTTTCCTAGGCAAGCTATACCAATAATACTTTCTGATTTGCACTTTAGGTACCCATGGGATACTCCATACCGAGTTTGGTCTGATTTGGACAACTCCTTGACCCGATGAAATAGACCTATTTTCAAAATTCGTTATTCGCGAAATTCGCAAATTTCCGTATGAAAAACTAACTTTTTTCCTAGGCTAGGTATACCAAAAATTCTTTTTGTTTTGCACTTTAGGTACCCATGGGATACTCCATACCGAGTTTGGTCTGATTTGGACAACTCCTTGACCCGATGAAATAGACCTATTTTCAAAATTCGTTATTCGCGAAATTCGCAAATTTCCGTATGAAAAACTAACTTTTTTCCTAGGCAAGCTATACCAAAAATTCTTTCTGTTTTGCACTCTAGGTACCCATGGGATACTCCATACCATACCGAGTTTGGTCTGATTTGGACAACTCCTTGACCCGATGAAATAGACCTATTTTTAAAATTCAGTAATCTTTATCTATTCGCGAAATTCGCAAATTTCCGTATGAAAACCTAACTTTTTTCTAGGCAATCGATACCAAAAATTCTTTCTGTTTTGCACTCTAGGTACCATGGGATACTCCATACCGAGTTTGGTCTGATTTGGAAAACTCCTTGACCCGATGAAATAGACCTATTTTCAAAATTCGTTATTCGCGAAATTCGCAAATTTCCGTATGAAAAACTAACTTTTTTCCTAGGCTAGGTATACCAAAAATTCTTTTCGTTTTGCACTTTAGGTACCCATGGGATACTCCATACCGAGTTTGGTCTGATTTGGACAACTCCTTGACCCGATGAAATAGACCTATTTTCAAAATTCGTTATTCGCGAAATTCGCAAATTTCCGTATGAAAAACTAACTTTTTTCCTAGGCAAGCTATACCAAAAATTCTTTCTGTTTTGCACTCTAGGTACCCATGGGATACTCCATAACATACCGAGTTTGGTCTGATTTGGAAAACTCCTTGACCCCATGAAATAGACCTATTTTTAAAATTCAGTAATCTTTATCTATTCGCGAAATTCGCAAATTTCCGTATGAAAACCTAACTTTTTTCTAGGCAATCGATACCAAAAATTCTTTCTGTTTTGCACTCTAGGTACCCATGGGATACTCCATACCGAGTTTGGTCTGATTTGGACAACTCCTTGACCCGATGAAATAGACCTATTTTTAAAATTCAGTAATCTTTATCTATTCGCGAAATTCGCAAATTTCCGTATGAAAACCTAACTTTTTTCTAGGCAATCGATACCAAAAATTCTTTCTGTTTTGCACTCTAGGTACCCATGGGATACTCCATACCGAGTTTGGTCTGATTTGGACAACTCCTTGACCCGATGAAATAGACCTATTTTCAAAATTCGTTATTCGCGAAATTCGCAAATTTCCGTATGAAAAACTAACTTTTTTCCTAGGCTAGGTATACCAAAAATTCTTTTTGTTTTGCACTTTAGGTACCCATGGGATACTCCATAACATACCGAGTTTGGTCTGATTTGGAAAACTCCTTGACCCGATGAAATAGACCTATTTTTAAAATTCAGTAATCTTTATCTATTCGCGAAATTCGCAAATTTCCGTATGAAAACCTAACTTTTTTCTAGGCAATCGATACCAAAAATTCTTTCTGTTTTGCACTCTAGGTACCCATGGGATACTCCATACCGAGTTTGGTCTGATTTGGACAACTCCTTGACCCGATGAAATAGACCTATTTTTAAAATTCAGTAATCTTTATCTATTCGCGAAATTCGCAAATTTCCGTATGAAAACCTAACTTTTTTCTAGGCAATCGATACCAAAAATTCTTTCTGTTTTGCACTCTAGGTACCCATGGGATACTCCATACCGAGTTTGGTCTGATTTGGACAACTCCTTGACCCGATGAAATAGACCTATTTTCAAAATTCGTTATTCGCGAAATTCGCAAATTTCCGTATGAAAAACTAACTTTTTTCCTAGGCTAGGTATACCAAAAATTCTTTTTGTTTTGCACTTTAGGTACCCATGGGATACTCCATACCGAGTTTGGTCTGATTTGGACAACTCCTTGACCCGATGAAATAGACCTATTTTCAAAATTCGTTATTCGCGAAATTCGCAAATTTCCGTATGAAAAACTAACTTTTTTCCTAGGCAAGCTATACCAAAAATTCTTTCTGTTTTGCACTCTAGGTACCCATGGGATACTCCATAACATACCGAGTTTGGTCTGATTTGGACAACTCCTTGACCCGATGAAATAGACCTATTTTTAAAATTCAGTAATCTTTATCTATTCGCGAAATTCGCAAATTTCCGTATGAAAACCTAACTTTTTTCTAGGCAATCGATACCAAAAATTCTTTCTGTTTTGCACTCTAGGTACCCATGGGATACTCCATACCGAGTTTGGTCTGATTTGGACAACTCCTTGACCCGATGAAATAGACCTATTTTTAAAATTCAGTAATCTTCATCTATTCGCGAAATTCGCAAATTTCCGTATGAAAAACTAACTTTTTTTCCTAGGCAAGCTATACCAAAAATTCTTTCTGTTTTCACTCTAGGTACCCATGGGATAATCCATACCGAGTTTGGTCTGATTTGGACAACTCCTTGACCCGATGAGATAGACCTTTTTTTAAAATTCAGTAATCTTCATCTATTCGCGAAATTCGCAAAATTCCGTATGAAAACCTAACTTTTTTTCTAGGCAAGCGATACCAAAAATTCTTTCTGTTTTGCACTCTAGGTACCCATGGGATACTCCATACCGAGTTTGGTCTGATTTGGACAACTCCTTGACCAGATGAAATAGACCTATTTTTAAAATTCAGTAATCTTTATCTATTCGCGAAATTCGCAAATTTCCGTATGAAAACCTAACTTTTTTTCTAGGCAATCGATACCAAAAAATCTTTCTGTTTTGCACTCTAAGTACCCATGGGCTACTTCATACCGAGTTTGGTCTGATTTGGACAACTCCTTGACCCGATGAAATAGACCTATTTTTAAAATTCGTTATTCGCGAAATTCGCAAATTTCCGTATGAAAAACTAACTTTTTTCCTAGGCAAGCTATACAAAAAAATTCTTTCTGTTTTGCACTCTAGGCACCCATGGGAAATTCCATACCGGGTTTGGTGTGATTTGGACAACTCCTTGACCCGATGAAAAAGGCCTATTTTCAAAATTCGTTATTCGCGAAATTCGCAAATTTCCGTATGAAAAACTAACTTTTTTCCTTGGCAAGCTATACCAAAAATTCTTTCTGTTTTGCACTCTAGGTACCCATGGGATACTCCATACCATACCGAGTTTGGTCTGACTTGGACAACTCCTTGACCCGATGAAATAGACCTATTTTTAAAATTCAGTAATCTTTATCTATTCGCGAAATTCGCAAATTTCCGTATGAAAACCTAACTTTCTTTCTAGGCAATCGATACCAAAAATTCTTTCTGTTTTGCACTCTAGGTACCCATGGGATACTCCATACCGAGTTTGGTCTGATTTGGACAACTCCTTGACCCGATGAAATAGACCTATTTTTAAAATTCAGTAATCTTCATCTATTCGCGAAATTCGCAAATTTCCGTATGAAAAACTAACTTTTTTTCCTAGGCAAGCTATACCAAAAATTCTTTCTGTTTTGCACTCTAGGTACCCATGGGATACTCCATACCGAGTTTGGTCTGATTTGGACAACTCCTTGACCCGATGAGATAGACCTATTTTTAAAATTCAGTAATCTTCATCTATTCGCGAAATTCGCAAAATTCCGTATGAAAACCTAACTTTTTTTCTAGGCAAGCGATACCAAAAATTCTTTCTGTTTTGCACTCTAGGTACCCATGGGATACCTCAGACCGTGTTTGGTCTGATTTGGACAACTCCTTGACCCGATGAAATAGACCTATTTTTAAAATTCAGTAATCTTCATCTATTCGCGAAATTCGCAAAATTCCGTATGAAAACCTAACTTTTTTTCTAGGCAAGCGATACCAAAAATTCTTTCCGTTTTGCACTCTAGTTACCCATGGGATACTCCATTCCGAGTTTGGTTTGATTTGTACAACTCCTTGACCCGATGAAATAGACCTATTTTCAAAATTCATAATTCGCGAAATTCGCAAATTTCCGTATGAAAAACTAACTTTTTTCCTAGGCAAGCAATACCAAAAATTCTTTCTGTTTTGCACTCTAGGTATCCATGGGATACTCCATGCCGAGTTTGGTCTGATTTGGACAACTCCTTGACCCGATGAAATAGACCTATTTTTAAAATTCAGTAATCTTTATCTATTCGCGAAATTCGCAAATTTCCGTATGAAAAATAACTTTTTTCCTAGGCAAGCTATACCAAAAATTCTTTCTGTTTTGCAACTCTAGGTATCCATGGGATACTCTATTCCGAATTTGGTTATATTTGAACAACTCCTTGACCCGATGAAATAGACCTATTTTCAAAATTCGTTATTCGCGAAATTCGCAAATTTCCGTATGAAAATCTAACTTTTTTTCTAGGCAATCTGTACCAAAAATTTTTTTCTGTTCTGCACTCTAGGTACCCATGGGATACTCCATACCGAGTTTGGTGTGATTTGGACTACTCCTTGACCCGATGAAAAAGACCTATTTTCAAAATTCGTTATTCGCGAAATTCGCAAATTTCCGTATGAAAACCTAACTTTTTTCTAGGCCAGCTATACAAAAAATTTTTTCTGTTTTGCACTCTAAGTACCCATGGGATACTCCATACCGAGTTTGGCGTGATTTGGACTACTCCTTGACCCGATGAAAAAGACCTATTTTCAAAATTCGTTATTCGCGAAATTCGCAAATTTCCGTATGAAAACCTAACTTTTTTCTAGGCAAGCTATACCAAAAATTCTTTCTGTTTTGCACTCTAGGTACCCATGGGATACCCCATACCGAGTTTGGTGTGATTTAGACTACTCCTTGACCCGATGAAAAAGACCTATTTTCAAAATTCGTTATTCGCGAAATTCGCAAATTTCAGTATGAAAACCTAACTTTTTTTCTAGGCAAGCTATACCAAAAAATCTTTCTGTTTTGCACTCTAGGTACCCATGAGATACTCCATACCGGGTTTGGTGTGATTTGGACAACTCCTTGACCCGATGAAAAAGACCTATTTTCAAAATTCGTTATTCGCGAAGTTCGCAAATTTCCGTATGAAAAACTAACTTTTTTCCTAGGCGAGCTATACCAAAAACTCTTTCTGTTTTGCACTCTAGGTACCCATGGGATACCTCATACCGAGTTTGGTCTGATTTGGACAACTCCTTGACCCGATGAAATAGACCTATTTTTAAAATTCAGTAATCTTTATCTATTCGCGAAATTCGCAAATTTCCGTATGAAGACCTAACTTTTTTTCTAGGCAAGCTATACAAAAAACTCTTTCTGTTTTGCACTCTAGGTAACCATGGGATACCCCATACCGAGTTTGGTGTGATTTGGACTACTCCTTGACCCGATGAAAAAGACCTATTTTCAAAATTCGTTATTCGCGAAATTCGCAAATTTCCGTATGAAAAACTAACTTTTTTCCTAGGCGAGCTATACCAAAAACTCTTTCTGTTTTGCACTCTAGGTACCCATGGGATACTCCATACCGAGTTTGGTCTGATTTGGACAACTCCTTGACCCGATGAAATAGACCTATTTTTAAAATTCAGTAATCTTTATCTATTCGCGAAATTCGCAAATTTCTGTTTGAAAAACTAACTTTTTTCCTAGGCAAGCTATACCAAAAATTCTTTCTGTTTTGCACTCTAGGCACCCATGGGAAATTCCATACCGAGTTTGGTGTGATTTGGACTACTCCTTGACCCGATGAAAAAGACCTATTTTCAAAATTCGTTATTCGCGAAATTCGCAAATTTCCGTATGAAAACCTAACTTTTTTCTAGGCAAGCTATACCAAAAATTTTTTCTGTTTTGCACTCTAGCTACCCATGGGATACTCCATACCGAGTTTGGTTCACTTTGGAAAACTCTAAGACCTAATCAAAAAGACCAATTTTTAAAATTACTTATTTGAAATATTCGCTAATTTCCGTATGAAAAGTTACGCTAATTTCCGTATGAAAAGCTACTACTCAACTACCCAGAAGATTGATTAGAACCAGTCGAGCGCTCACCCATGTCTTCCCAGACCGAAATTACACGGTCTGGACGGAAGTTCGAGCGCACTACAGTCTGGAACATGTATGGTTTCATAGACCATGTATGTCTTTTTTCAATTGGTACCAAACGCTCGTTCGGTTATAGTTTCCCGAAGATCAAACCAAAAACGTTCAACATAGTCTTAAAAGTTTGATACGATGATATTGTAACCCATATTAACCGGTTGTTAACATAAACACTCTGATTAAAGAAAAATTAAAGATCGAGCAGTGAGCATATCGTCATTTTCGGAGGCTTGAGGTCGAAAACCGTTAATAACTTCTAAAATACTGAACCAATCAAAACGGGACATAACTCATTAGATTGCGCGTGAAACGGGCTTTAAAACTATATATACAATAATTGGTTTCTATTAAACACTTAGGAAATCAAAGCCGAGGAGCATTCAGTTATTATGACCATTTTTTCAAGGACTCATGTGCTCGATCTCTAATTTACGACTCTAAAACTCTATACTTCAACAAGAAACTTACGGCAAGCAATCCAGGCACGTTCCAGAGGAAGTTTATAAACACTGTTTATTCAAACAACGATCTGAAAGAAGAAAAAACGCTGTCATTACTGTCTGTCATTGTAGTATCTCTCCTCAGGAGGGCAAACTGGGGCCAACTTCCCTGGCCAATTTCTCAAAAACGGCCAAACAAAAAAAACACCATTAGTACAGTTTGTAGCACTGCTCGAGATACGCATCATATCAAAAAATGAGCCCAAACGGTTCATTCTTCAAGGAGTTATAGCAAAAAAAAGTACCGTACTAAATGCCCAAAAAAGCAGAGTACTCCGGCTGCAGAGCCAAAATTGAGCATCTAAATCTGCGAAAACGCTATATAAAGTATACATATTCAGAATCTACGTTAGACGAGCTATTCAAAACAGTATAATGTATACCAGAAGTGACGAAATTCAAAGTGACCGCACCCGCGGACCCAGTCCTGTCAAACGCTTCTAGAGGTAAAATCAAGGGCAATTTACTGGCCAATTTCTCTAAAATGGCGGAACAAAAATAAACCCCCTTAACACAGTTTGTAGCACTGCTTGAGATACGCATCATATTTAAAAATGAGCACAATCGGTACACTCTAGAAGAAGTTATAGCAAAAAATATGTACCCTGCCAAATCACCCAAAAAGCAAGGTGACCTGACTTCAGAGCCAAATTTGACTATCAAAATTCCGTAAAACGCCATGGAAAATATATATGGGGATACTCCCCACTAACTGAGGATTCTAAAACACTAACATTTATTTCGCAAATCAGCTGTTTTGTTGTACCGAAAATTGGGTCATCCAGAACAGCCCAAAAATTCGACTTTTTTCAAATTTAGGCATTAATAACTTTCTGATAAGACCGATTTGAGAAAACAACCAAATACTGCAAGCAAGAAGAGTTCAGTGTCAGCAAAATGCGACTACTCCCGTTTAATTTGGATTATTACTTTAGAAGACATTAACAAAACACTATTTTATACCTCAATTTCTGGGCTAACAGCGAAGCCCAAGATCTCCGGAACCGTGGTAAAACAACGTGACAAAGCGTTCCCGGCGTATTTGTGGGTATAACTCTGGTCCACTTCCACGTTCTAGGTCACGGCAAACCTTCATCGTGAGGTGGGAAAAAATTTCCCACCGCACCATGATGGTTCTGATGTTTTGTGTGTTTTGACATAAAACAACATCCACAGAAATTTGATGAAATCGTAAAAAAAGAAAAATTGTTGAATTAATCCAGGTATTTGATAAAATTAGCTTCAACAACTTAAATAGTGTCTAGAAAACACAAAACGCAAGCCGAAAAACTTGTTCAATTGCGCAAAACACCACTCAGCCATGAAATTTGAGAAGAGATTCGTTTATGCGCTTTCATCATTGAATAACAGGTCTAAAGATTTTTTTCAGGACTGTGACTAGCAATTCCAGAGAGGAACGTCTTGACAGCAACAGATTAGGCCAATAATCACTCGTTTTGCTCAAAAATTGAATGAGATATTCGAAAAATAACAAAAAAATGAGTTCCTTTATCAATGTGATAAAACAAGTTCTCTCCTCCAACTTTTAGATTAGGCCGATTTGAGAAAACAACTAAACACTGCAAGCAACAGGGGTTCAATGGCAACAAAATAAGACAGTGCCCGTCCAGTTTGGTACAGTAGTTTCTGAGAAATCGTCAAAGACGTGGAGCGTACCCCGGATTTTTGGGCTATTGGGAGAACTCATTTCTCGCAAAATTACGCAAAACTGCTAACAACGGCGCCTCGGACGTGATTCTGGACGCAATCCAAGTGCAATGGGTATTTACTCGACACCGAAGACCTCTATCGTGAATTTTAAAAAAAAATCACACCTCGCCGTAGAGGCCAGGGTGTTTTGTGTGTTTTGACAAAAAAGCAACACCAACAAGAAACTCATGATTCGAAAAAATTGAAAAATTGTTAAATTTTTAAAAACCATCGGTTCAGATAGCTTCACGGAATCAACAGAACGCTAAATACTAACAAAATGCAAGACACAATAACACTGAAGGCAATAGAAATAACATCAATTCAGAATAACGCCCAAGAAGATTCCATTTTTCAAATTTACACCTGAATAATTGTTTACTCAGGCCGATATAAAAACTACTCTGAATAAGATTTGCAGAACGAGTTTAGAACAAACAAAATGATACCTTGTTTATTCAATTTGATACAGTACTTGAGGATGAACTGTAACCACAATTTCAGGCTATGGGATGAATCGTTTCTCAAGAAAAATAATGCAAAAGATCCTTCGGCAAGTCTTTAAAACCTCCTTCTGTTAATCAAATCAAGCAACAGGGGGAACTACAGCCGACAGGGGAGAAATTGCAATCTGCATTTGGAAATATATTCCAACCTCTCGATTAAAGCATCGATCTTTTGTTCATTAACAAGAAAATCATGATTTCACGAAAACTAAAAAATTGTTGAACTACTAAAAACAATTCCATTGATTCAGTTAGCTTCGTGCACCCCACAGAAGCACGAATAACACAATTTTCATTTAATGACAATGCTGGTTAAGAGAACAACTACATCAATTCAAAAAAAACTTTTAGAAAGTTTTAATTTTTTCAAAAATTACACCTTAATAAATTTCATGTCAGGTTGATTTGAAAACTCAACTAGACGGGCAATCAAGAAGGGTTTAGAGACACCGAATGCCTACCCCTGACGCTCAAATTAAAACAGTAATTTCGGGACATATCAATAAACACGTAAAACGAAAACTTCGAGTACAGGCCCTGATGAGAGAGACAGATATCTTTTTTTGTCTTTGGCCCAAGATCTCCGGAACCGTGGTAAAACAACGTGACAAAGCGTTCCCGGCGTATTTTTGGGTATAACTCAGGTCCACTTCCACGTTCTAGGTCACGGCAAACCTTCATCGTGAGGTGGGAAAAAATTTCCCACCTCACCATGAAGGTTCTGATGTTTTGTGTGTTTTGACATAAAACAACATCCACAGAAATTTGATGAAATCGTAAAAAAAGAAAAATTGTTGAATTAATGCAATTATTTGATAAAATTAGCTTCAACAACTTAAATAGTGTCTAGAAAACACAAAACGCAAGCCGAAAAACTTGTTCAATTGCGCAAAACACCACTCAGCCATGAAATTTGAGAAGAGATTCGTTTATGCGCATTCATCATTGAATAACAGTTCTAAAGGATTTTTTCAGGACTGTGACTAGCGACCCCAGAGAAGCAAGAATAACACAATTTTCATTTAATGACAATGCTGTTTAAGAGAACAACTAAATCAATTAAAAAAAACTTTTAGAAAGTTTTAATTTTTCAAAAATTACACCTTAATAAATTTCATGTCAGGTTGATTTGAAAACTCAATTAGACGGGCAATCAAGAAGGGTTTAGAGACACCGAATGCCTACCCCTGACGCTCAAATTAAAACAGTAATTTCGGGACATATCAATAAACACGTAAAACAAAAACTTCGAGTACAGGCCCTGATGAGAGAGACAGATATATTTTTTGTCTTTGGACTCAAATAACTTTTTCACCACAATGTTATTGCAACGCAAATCGTATGACTGACAATTTTGCAGGTTTTTCAAGAATTGCTATTTGTGGTAGTGCTAAATAATAAGGATTCAAAATGAATCCACTCATAGAAATGTAAATTTAACTGAATATTTTTAGTGTGTACTACTACTACTGTTACTACTACTACTACTACCAATACTACTACTACCACTACTACTACTACAACTACCACTACCACTACCACTACTGCTATTACTACTATTACTACTACTACTACTACTACTACTACTGTTTCAACACTTTAATTCCAAATATGAAATAAAGGCACGGTTGGCAACAAATACAAACAAAACAAGAAGAGTTATTTGTTTGGTTATTCTGTGAAGTGCTGTACGACGAAATTGTTGAAGGCATTCTTTGACCCGGTTGCTGCTTTCTCCTGCAATCTGGTGAACGATACTTTGTTTCGTACACAGTCTCCTTCGATTTGACTCATCCACGTTTTCCGTTGCCCCCCAGGAGCGCGTCTAGCATGGACGTATTGATCGAGCGGGTCCCAATCGAAGGCACTGCGGGCTAATCTTCCTGGTTCCATTCTCTGGATGTGTCCGTACCATTTTATCCGTTTGAGCATGATCATCGTGGATAGTTGGGACATTCGTGATCTTGACATAATTTCTTCGTTCGTTGCTTTCTCCAGATATGACACACGTAGAATTCTCCGAAGACAACCACAGTGGAAACTCTCAAGTTTTCTCTCCATTAATTTCGAAAGAGTCCAAGTCTCTGAGCTGTACAGCACGGCTGATAAAACGAGTGCTTTGTACAAATTGCACTTGAGGTGCACGCTGAGCTGCTTGCTCTTCCACAGATTTTGGAAGTTAGCAAACCGTTGTCTACCTTCTGCAAGTTTGCAATTGACTTCCTGCAGGTCTCCATGCTTGAGGCTGACATATGATCCGAGATACTTGAACGCTTCTATGTTTTCAAACTCGTTTCCGAGAACATCTTGTACATTGCAGGAAAACACGCGTGTGGCAACTGCTTTAGGTTTGCCACAGTATCTCGATTGGTGAACTTTTCGACCATTGACTGTTTTGAACTTTCTTTCACACTTGTCACAGGTAAAGCTCGCCTCTAGTTGCTCGAATTTTGACTTGTCGACGACATTCTTTGACAAACCAGCTTTGCAGAATCTTGTTTGGTGCACTTTGCGTCCGGTAACTGTACTGAATTGCCGCTGACAATTCTGAAATCTTAAAGACTCTTGGTCAGCCACCACTGACCGACTCTCATTTTCTAGCGACTCTGAATCTGCTACCGCAGATTGTTGTTGTGAAGCTACCAACGCTGGCTTAGCCACCGCTAAGCTTTTCAATCTTAGCTTCCGGCCATCTTGTGTTTCGAACCAGCCCGCTTTCTTTTTCGTTCCAAGCAGCACCTCCGTGCTGATGGTTAGTCGTGACTGGCTAGATGTCTCTGCCAGGAGTCCTAGTTTGCCTTTATGTGTTCCAGTGAGTATCTCCACGTTCTGTTGGATACTAGGCACTCCAACAACATTTGGGCTGTCGCATTTTACGCCCATATTCTTTGTTTTGGCCACATTAATCTTCAGACCAGCGGCTTCCGCAAGGGCCTCTATTCGATGTAGGTTTTCTTGCACCTCACTGTCTGAGACCCCCACGAGAGCAACATCATCAGCAAAATCTAAGTCAGCCACCAATCTCCCAATGTCTAATCCTCCATGCACCGAGTTAGCCAAAATGTAGTTGATGACAAGGCCGAATATGATTGGGGACCACACATCACCCTGCGTAACGCCCGTTCTGACATCAAATAAGCGTCCTTTCTCACCTTCGGCTTTGACTCGACATTTGAATCCATCATTGCTGTTTCTTATGATGTTTATCACTTTTTGCGGAAGACCATAGTGTTTCATTATCCGGTACATCTGCTCACGATCGACAGAATCGAATGCCGCTCGAAAGTCTATGAAACAAAAGCTAATATCCAATTGAAACGCCATTGATTTCTCTATTATTTGACGCAGGGCAAAGAGTTGATCGGCGCATCCTCTGCTTTTTCTGAAGCCGCACTGCTCTTCCCTTAAGACGCGATCCACTGAATCTTTGCATCGATTGAGAATAACGGAAGCGAACACTTTGCCTGGTACTGACAATAGAGAGATCCCTCGGTGGTTCGAACACTCTGACCTCTTTCCTT
>NW_027452338.1:0-4000 GCF_964194025.1 Convolutriloba macropyga
CTCTTACACCATTTTACCCCTTTGGCAGCACAACTCTTACATCATTTTACCCCCTCTGAACATATTACCCCCTCACTATTACACCATTTTACCCCCAAAGGCAGCCCCATTCTTACATCATTTTACCCCCTCTGAACAAATTACTCCCTCACTCTTACACCATTTTACCCCCCTTGGCAGCCCAACACATACCTCATTTTACCCCTCTGGACAAATGACCCCCTCACTCTTACACCATTTTACCCCCCTTTGGCAGCTCAACTCTTACCTCATTTTACCCCCTCTGAACAAATTACCCCCTCACTCTTACACCATTTTACCCCCTTTGGCAGCACAACTCTTACATCATTTTACCTCCTCTGAACAAATTACCCCCTCACTATTACACCATTTTACCCCCAATGGCAGCCCAACTCTAACCTCATTTTACCCCGTCTGGACAAATTACCCCCCACTCTTACACAATTTTACCCCTTTGGCAGCACAACTCTTACATCATTTTACCTCCTCTGAACAAATTACCCCCTCACTATTACACCATTTTACCCCCATTGGCAGCCCAACTGTTACCTCATTTTACCCCCTCTGGACAAATTGCTCCCTCACTCTTACACCATTTTAACCCCTTGGCAGCCCAATTCTTACATCATTTCTCCTCCTCTGAACAAATTACCCCCTCACTCTTACACCATTTTACCCCCTTGGCAGCCCAACTCTTACATCATTTTACCCCCTCTGAACAAATTACCCCCTCACTCTTACACCATTTTACCCCCCTTGGCAGCCCAACTCTTACCTCATTTTACCCCTTCTGGAAAAAATACCCCCTCACTCTTACACCATTTTACCCCCCTTGGCAGCCCAACTCTTACCTCATTTTACCCCTCTGGACAAATTACCCCCTCACTCTTACACCATTTTACCCCTTTGGCAGCACAACTCTTACATCATTTTACCCCCTCTGAACATATTACCCCCTCACTATTACACCATTTTACCCCCAAAGCAGCCCCATTCTTACATCATTTTACCCCCTCTGAACAAATTACTCCCTCACTCTTACACCATTTTACCCCCCTTGGCAGCCCAACACATACCTCATTTTACCCCTCTGGACAAATGACCCCCTCACTCTTACACCATTTTACCCCCCTTGGCAGCTCAACTCTTACCTCATTTTACCCCCTCTGAACAAATTACCCCCTCACTCTTACACCATTTTACCCCCTTGGCAGCCCAACTCTTACCTCATTTTACCCTTCTGGAAAAAATACCCCCTCACTCTTACACCATTTTACCCCCCTTGGCAGCCCAACTCTTACCTCATTTTACCCCTTCTGGAAAAAATACCCCCTCACTCTTCACCATTTTACCCCCCTTGGCAGCCCAACTCTTACCTCATTTTACCCCTCTGAACAAATTACCCCCTCACTCTTACACCATTTTACCCCCTTTGGCAGCACAACTCTTACATCATTTTACCCCCTCTGAACATATTACCCCCTCACTATTACACCATTTTACCCCAAAGGCAGCCCCATTCTTACATCATTTTACCCCCTCTGAACAAATTACTCCCTCACTCTTACACCATTTTACCCCCCTTGGCAGCCCAACACATACCTCATTTTACCCCTCTGGACAAATGACCCCCTCACTCTTACACCATTTTACCCCCCTTGGCAGCTCAACTCTTACCTCATTTTACCCCCTCTGAACAAATTACCCCCTCACTCTTACACCATTTTACCCCCTTTGGCAGCACAACTCTTACATCATTTTACCTCCTCTGAACAAATTACCCCCTCACTATTACACCATTTTACCCCCCTCTAACCTCATTTTACCCCCTCTGGACAAATTACCCCCTCACTCTTACACAATTTTATCCCCCTTGTCAGCCCATTTCTTACATCATTTTACCCCCTCTGAACAAATTAACCCCTCACTCTTACACCATTTTACCCCCCTTGGCAGCCCAACTCTTACATCATTTTACCCCCTCTGAACAAATTACCCCCTCACTTTTACACCATTTTAACCCCCCTGGGCAGCCCAACGCTTACCTCATTTTACCCCCTCAGGACAAATTACCACCTCAGTTTTACAATTTTACCCCCCTTGGCAGCCCAATTCTTACATCATTTTACCCCCTCTGAACAAATTATCCCCTCACTCTTACACCATTTTACCCCCCTTGGCAGCCCAACACTTTTCTCATTTTACCCCTCTGAACAAATTACCCCCTCACTCTTACACAATTTTACCCCCCTTGGCAGCCCAACTCTTACATCATTTTACCCCCTCTGAACAAATTACCCCCTCAATCTTACACCATTTTACGCCCCTTGGCAGCCCAACTCTTACATCATTTTACCCCCTCTGAACAAATTACCCCCTCACTTTTACGCCATTTTAACCCCCTTGGCAGCCCAACTCTTACCTCATTTTACCACCTTTGGACAAATTACCACCTCACTCTTACAATTTTACCCCCCTTGGCAGCCCAATTCTTACATCATTTTACCCCCTCTGAACAAATTACACCCTCACTCTTACACCATTTTACCCCCCTTGGCAGCCCAACACTTTCCTCATTTTACCCCTCTGAACAAATTACACCCTCACTCTTACACCATTTTACCCCCATTGGCAGCCCAACTGTTACCTCATTTTACCCCCTCTGGACAAATTACCCCCTCACTCTTACACCATTTTAACCCCCTTGGCAGCCCAATTCTTACATCATTTTTCCTCCTCTGAACAAATTACCCCCTCACTCTTACACCATTTTACCCTCTTGGCAGCCCAACTCTTACATCATTTTACCCCCTCTGAACAAATTACCCCCTCACTCTTACACCATTTTACCCCCCTTGGCAGCCCAACTCTTACCTCATTTTACCCCCTCTGGAAAAATTACCCCTCACTCTTACACCTTTTTACCCCCCTTGGCAGCCCAACTCTTACCTCATTTTACCCCTCTGGACAAATTATCCCCTCACTCTTACACAGTTTTACCCCCCTTGGCAGCCCCATTCTTACATCATTTTACCCCCTCTGAACAAATTACTCCCTCACTCTTACACCATTTTACCCCCCTTGGCAGCCCAACACATACCTCATTTTACCCCTCTGGACAAATTACCCCCTCACTCTTACACCATTTTACGCCCTTGCCAGCTCAACTCTTACCTCATTTTACCCCCTCTGAACAAATTACCCCCTCACTCTTACACCATTTTACCCCCTTTGGCAGCACAACTCTTACATCACTTTACCCCCTCTGAAAAAATTACCCCCTCACTATTACACCATTTTACCCCCAATGGCAGCCCAACTCTAACCTCATTTTACCCCTCTGGACAAATTACCCCCTCACTCTTACACAATTTTATCCCCCTTGGCAGCCCAATTCTTACATCATTTTACCCCCTCTGAACAAATTACCCCCTCACTCTTACACCATTTTACCCCCCTTGGCAGCCCAACTCTTACATCATTTTACCCCCTCTGAAAAAATTACCCCCTCACTCTTACACCATTTTACCCCCCTTGGCAGCCCAACTCTTACCTCATTTTACCCCCTCTGAACAAATTACCCCTCACTCTTACACCATTTTGCCCCCTTGGCAGCCCAGCTCTTACCTCATTTTACCCCCTCTGGAAAAACTACCCCCTCACTCTTACACCATTTTACCCCCCTTGGCAGCCCAACTCTTACCTTATTTTACCCCTCTGGACAAATTACCCCCTCACTCTTACACAATTTTTTCCCCATTGGCAGCCCAATTTTTACATCATTTTACCCCCTCTGAACAAATTACCCCCTCACTATTACACCATTTTACCCCCCATGGCAGCCCAACTCTTACCTCATTTTACCCCCTCTGAACAAATTACTCACTCACTCTTACACCATTTTACTCCCCTTGGCAGCCCAACACTTACCTCATTTTACCCCACTGTACAAATTACCCCCTCACTCTTACACCATTTT
>NW_027452339.1:0-2500 GCF_964194025.1 Convolutriloba macropyga
AAAACAAATAAAGATTGTTCACTGTTTTACGATGATCGTTTTACGCAATATATAATTTTGCTTTTCTGATAGTTTTGCCGTATTTAAGCGCACATCTTGTATGATTTTGGCGCCTCTTAGAGTAGAATTTATATAATTTTGGCATTTTTAAGCAAAGATCTAACATAAATTCAACTAATAAAATTTGGCCTTGATCATATACTTCTTAGCATTTACTCAAGCTTCGATTTTAAATAAATTCAACAGTTGATTTTTAGAAATGGTCCTAAACATTTAGATGTTTTTTTAATTTATCTTTGATCTTATATGATTTCAACACTTAGATTTGTCTTTGACCTCACATGAAAATTCGTTTAACTTAGCATTGAACTTACAGATATTTAATACTTAAAAGCTGCATCTAGTGAAATCTGGGGGTTTCAGAATGAATTGTTGAGTTTTGTTAAATAATCTTGAGTTGAAATTTTCGAAAAATTCCCATAAATTTTAAGTTTTAAACAAAAACTTTGTTCCCTGCTGGACTATTGTCAAAATTTTTTCATAAAACAAAATTTAAAATTTGAAAATTATTAAATTTAATAAATTTTTCACCAGTTTAATGAAAACAACAAAATACTGTTTTTAAATTCTAGAGAAACTAGATCTTTGCTGGATCAGAATAAATATAAACTTAGAAAAACGTGAAAAAAACAGGTTTGGTTGCAACATTTCTCAAGAAATGTACTCAACAATTCTCAACAAATGAACTCAACAAAAAATGATAAAAAAAGAGCTGCTTTTTTAGCTCTCAAATATTGGCAAAACAAACAACTAGGTATTTATGAAATGATTCCTCTTCACCTAGCAAAACTAATTCAAACGATATAGCTGATTCAGGTTATATGTATCTTATGGCAAAAACTCTTTATGGAATTGCGAACCAATGCACCAAACAAGAATCTGCCAAAGAATCAATTTGAAGACTTTAAAGCTGGCCAAAAATAATTTAATTTTCGGGAAATTTTTGAATTGCACATTTTCGAAACGTTAAAAAACGTTCATCATTGGAGCTGTTGGATGGTTGAATAAAGTAAACAAATTTTGCACAATGTCTATTCACACTTGGTACACATGTTTAAATTTTAAGATGTCTGTTAAAAAAACTCAAAACTTCACACACTGAAACTGAACAATTCGCTGTGGAACTCCCAAATGCTCTAGACGAATCTGAGTGTTTGTAAGCTCTACGCTAAGTTAAACACTATTTTATATACGATTAACGCAAATATTAATGTAACAAATTCGTGTACAATCAACGCTAAATTAAATGCAAAAATTTAGAGCATAAACGTTTAAACTGATACGTTGAATTTAAGATCTATGCTCAGAAACTGCAATATTTTTGTTCAAGGCCATAAACGTATATCTTAACTAAATTCAATTCATTCACCGCTAATCTTAAAAAAAAATTTCTTGGCATTTGCACCTCGACCATTGAAGTGAAAATAGGGAACTGAATTAAATTTGTCCAAAAGAGTTGAAATATACGCAAACTTCCGGAAAAGTACAACCATTGAATTGCAAGTCATGAAGTCATTTGCATACCAATTTTTTTTCTTTCGAATCTATTTCGTTGATTTTTATCCATAAGGTTCTATCCATGAAATCTAACCAATTATATAAATTGTTTTTGGGATCTTTCCCGCATGTGCCCCCCCCCCCCCACTTAGCAGGTTCATCATTTTGCACCCCCTAGACGCTCGTGCAATATTTTTACATAATGATTTCCCATGCAAACAAACGTGCTATGTAACGGGAGCATGCATTTCGTGCTGAAGGGGGGCTCAAACGGAAAAAATCATTTTTTGTTACCTTATTTTAATGGGACAACCAATAGTCTGTTTTGGAGAATAATAGGCCCCTTTTTCACTGATAAATTTAATTACGGTTCAGAAAAGGACCGCGAATAAAACGTTGCTCGACTCCTGAGGAAAGGATTGGTGACAGCTGTTAAGGGAAAATCTTATAAAAAATGTTGAAATGCCTTTTTTCACCGGGTTGAGAGTCACCGTCATTCAACGCAAAAAACATGCAAGATAAGCGGTGAATTCGTATGATAAGTTTGTAAGATAAGTGGTGGATGCAGTGAAATTACGTAAATCAGGCGGTGAATACGGTCAAAAAAATAACAGCCTGGTAGCGGTTAAATTAAATAATTTCACCGCTGAATTTAGTTATGAAATTACATAAATTGACCGCTTTGAAAAAGTGTCAAAACTTTTTTTAATTAAGCATTGAATGCGATAAAATTACGTCATTCATCTCTCGCACGTCTCTCGCGTTCTCTTACTATGTCGGCTTCGCTTTGAGTCTATTTATGTGCTTGATCTGATGTTATATGATAAATGGAAAATAATTTACCACATTTCACCACAATTCTTAAAACAATTCACCGCAAAATTCACCACACTTGTTACAAAAATTGACCGCATTTGTTTCAGCGTTTAAGAAATCTGCTTTG
>NW_027452339.1:7500-16740 GCF_964194025.1 Convolutriloba macropyga
GAAGCACTATTTTCCCCTCAACATCTGTCTAATTCGAGAACTACTTAAATGCTTTACTAATTGACCAGAAGTAGAAACCAAGTCATGAGATGCCGAGACTCTGATTTCCCATTTTTGCTGCTTTTTGCATCTAAAATAAATTTGGTTCAAATTTTCCGTTAAAACGTATCCAACGAACTTTCTAATTTAAAATTTTTCTAGAGGTTGTTCTATTTTTCTATTTGGATAAACAGTTGCTTTGATAAACAGAAAAATTGAATCAAACAGTATTATACACCACAATAGATGGGTTCATTGCTAAAAATCTGTTCTAAGATGATTTCTAAAATAAATTTGATCGTTTAATCAGAATTTTGTGTGGAAATTTTTCTGTTCCCTTCATTAATGCTGCGTGTTGTAGGTTCATTCAACAAAAATTTTGGTAGAAAAAAGTGACTTTTAATCTTTGAGTTATGACAAGTAACAGATGACCGAAAATGACTGAGACTGCTCAATGAGACCAGTCAAATTCAGGTGAACGGTTCTTCACAGGTCGTTCACAATTAACGGAGTCACTTTTTATAATCAACGATCTCATCCTTGTCACTTCTTTTGACGCAATGGAGTTAATAGCGCAATAATTTTTTCCCACAGGCTTGTCAAAACCGCACTCCGGTATCGACAAAGCTGAAAAAACATTTAGATGAAATTCGATTTTGACCACCGTGAAGGCTGCATGAAATTCTGTTTGTTTGTTTGTTTGTTTGTTGTCTCTGTTTTCTCTCAATTATTAGCAGGCTTCCTCCCATTCAGGTTCACAACTAGTTCAATTTTCACTATCTTTTTCACATAAAATAAGGAAACTTTTGGTCGACAATAAGAGAACCTCGATAAAATAGTGTTGCATAAAAAGCGCGAAGACACAACCGAACAAATGTGTAGCGCCTTCACTTTTACATGGGATAAAAGAACAAACGATGGTTTCACGTCAGGTCTCATTGTTGTCTGTAACATATAAAGGAAAGGAGTGTTGCATCATCGATATCTTTACCTTGTTTGTTCAAACAATAGGTAATTGGTCGGTTGGGCCCTCCATTTTGATATAGAAATGTAAACTCGTGGACCTCACTCATTTCCTTTTTGACAAGTTTTGTTATGTTATCAGTTGGGTCTCTTTTGCTGACTCTTTTGAACCAAACATCAATTGGTGGACCATCCGTTTTATGACAATGAAATGAAGTGGAAGAATAACCCAATTCTTCTAACCCGGGGTCCCACGTCAGTGGGTCTAAGCAAGCATTTTGTCTCTGAGTGTTGAAAAAAATCGTAAACGCTTCCTTCAATTTTCTTGTAATGCATAAAAAACCTACCCGATAAAGAAGAACACAGAAGCAAACTTCCAAATCACACACATGCTTCTATCGATGAATATAGGTTGCTAAAAGCTTTATATTTCAGGAAATCTTCAAGTGAAAGCCAGGATGAGAATTGTTGACTTCCCAATGAAATGAAACTCGATACACCTTGCCAAGAGATGCAAGATCTTCACAGTGTTGAAAAAACTTGAATTATCTTACCAAGATCTTGTTTGGCCAAAAATTCCTGGTACCTCTTGGTAGGATCTTGCCAAGATCTTATGAAGGGGTTCTAATAAATGTTCATGATTAAACTCGTCAAGATCATGGCAAAACTTGGCAATAAAAATTTGATTAAATTAAGCATTATGTCCCAAAAAGATATTAGCTGAAAACAAAAGTCTGAAAAAAAACATTTGGAGTTTAAGTGGATCAAATGCAATTTTGCTCTGTTTAATACAATAAACTGTCTGCTCCAACTACACTGGTGGTGCAACTCTCTTTTGGGCGCTATTGAACTTTTAATACTTGATATATCTTGAATACGATTATTATTCTTTATAGAAAAAAATGCCAAGTTCTTTTTTCTTGTCAGCCACGCAAAGATATTGCAAGTTGATAAATATCTTGATTTTATCTTGCCATTTAACATGACAAGATCTTGGCAAGATTGTTCATGTTTCAGCATGTTTCTTATCAAGATTTATCAAGTTTGCGTTCACTAGGTTTGATCTGGTTAAGAAAAACACCTCCTACGTAAAATGGAAAAACTATAGAAAATCTAAACAATGGGAATAACAGAACTATGGAAAATATAGAATCGTAAAAACTATAAAATAATTTCATTTGTCTTCATTTGAATAAGATACAAAATATGATGCAACTCATAATATGCCAAATTCTGGTTTCGGCAACACTCATTTTAATAAAATTGCACTCGGTTTAATTTCACGAACTTATTTCACGTAAGTTTTATCATGCATAAGCAGATAGTTTAATCTCATGTTCTGTTGTGATATCAAAATTCATATCAAGTCCCAGGAGCCGCTGAGGAATGACCATGGCCAATTCCGCTAGCTAAATGTTATGCTACATAATCGTTCTGGTAGTATCAACTTTAGGGTGAAATTTTGGGTAGTTGGATGAGACTGTTAGGCTCAGTTGGATACAAATTCAACAAATGATTATACGGAGTAAAAGAGAAAATTCTGTAAGCAATTGACTAAAAAGTTTCAACTACTGTGGTCAATAATTTTCATTAAGCCCTTACAGTGTAAAGGTTTCAGTCCAAGCAATCAAAATTTTTCTTTTACTTTAAATGAATAATTCAATATGACGTGAAATCGGTCATTGTTCAATAAGTTAACTCCATTAGGAGCCGTTTGGTCCTTAATTTCTGATGAAAATTTGCATTCATCCTTAATTGATTCTTACCACTAAAATTTACATAATTTATTTAAATAATTTTTTTGAACAAAGCTTGCCATAAAATTAATTGCCTGTTTTTGAAACATATTAGCAAGAAAATGCGAACAGATTTCTTGACAAAAAAAAATCACTTCACAATTTTGTCAATAGATTTCACTTTCCCAAACTGAGTACATTTAGCAGATACAGTTTTTTTATATTCTACGTAATTCAACTCCATGTCTTTGTTATTTAGTGATTCTTTCAGGGAAATTATTCTAATCTCATTCTAACTTTATTTCTTACGAGATTAATATTTGTTATTAGATTTAAAATTGTGAATAAGAATTACACAAAATTTTCAAAAGTAATAACAATGCTTCTTTTTGAATTTTTCATCTAAAATGTAGACTTCATGTCAGGTCCAATTATGAAATATGGAAAAAGATTTCACAAATTTGAAAGCCTTGTCCATGACCCTCAGTAGGACAATAAAATTAGCTTAGCGTCAAACGACTCACAATATCATTAATTCCATTTATATTACAAAACAGTTTTACAATTTTACACAGACGATGGACTTCGTTTAAGTAAGTTCTCAACTTCAGTACTCTAACTATTAAAATTTTCTTATTCTTGATTTATCATTCTATCTTTTGTATGTTGCTGAATGTCAGTTTTTTACAGATTTTCTGCTGCACAAATGTAAAAAATCAGAACAAAAAGCAAGCGCATTCTATTTATTGTAAAAATGTAAAAGGGTGGCTCAATATATTCCAATGGTAAATCTGTCGTTATTTTTTCTTTCAGCTAAATTTTTTGAAGATCTAAATAAAAATGTGGTTTAACATTTAATGCATTGACGTTTATTATGCATCAAGTAAACAGGTTTTATTCCATATGCAACGGTAATTGAGTGAGATAAGTATTTCTTCTGTTAAATTCTGCAGCTCAGCTGTATCGCGTGGTTGATTGGTTGGATTTGGTCATCAGCGTTTTATCTTCTCATTCACAATCTTAAGAAATTTCGATTGCATGTTACTTTTTGTTCTCAAAATTTGGTTTGAATTGACAGGTTATATGCTATAAGATATAAAAATTGAATTTAATTGTTATTTCGTGCGTAAAAATTTAAAAACAATTTGTATCACATGGACGATTGGTTGAAATTGGCGGGCAAAGTTTTTTGCCTTCGTTGCTTGTCCTTGTTCTGAGTTGCTTTTGTTTGACAAATTTTGCTTCGAATAAACTAGCTAGCAAAAAAACTAGTGAATTAAGCCTTTCAACAACCGTTTTTCTAGATAGTCTACAGTTTTCAACAAAATTGGTTGAGTTTGATGATTGAAAACGTGTTTTTATTTCCTTTTTTTTCATTTTTCAGTAAAAAATCATTAAATTTTTGTAACATTTGCCTCAATATAGCAGGTTTTTATTGCCATTTGATGTCAAATTTGATCAACTTTGGGCCTTTTCCTTTTATTATATTTCAAAAAATCTACACCACATAACAAAATATCCACTCTGACGAAAGTTATATAATACTAGTCAGCTTAAAACTTGTTGACCATTTTTATATCGTGATTTTATATTGTATTTTGCTTAATTTGTGATCTGTCTCTTTGTGCAGTTTAAGTTCAACTGTATTTTAAATGAATTCGCGAATTTTTAACTCATCAGAATCAAGTATTTAACCCGGTCTAAAAATATAGAAAAAAAAACACTCTATGAAAACCTAGTCGTAATACATTGCGGCGGCTATACCCAATCTTAATAAATGGGAGCTGCACCTAATACAAGGGAAAATTATTAACTATCTTTTGTACATGGGAACTATACCCTAACTTAGTATATGCAGTCGGCTATACCCTACATGTTAGCGGCCCTAAATTTATACACTATCTTAATACATTGGGGTCTCCAACCCTCCCCCGTGCTGGTCGGTCCACACTATTACTATACTCATCGGTGTGCTGAAGATTCTCAACCTCTCCATAGGAAGGGGTTTTTCCTGAAAGAGATTGAAACCTTAGAGTACATAAAGTGGAATTTTCTCGCACCTTCGACATGGGTTACGTATGTTTTTATTCAATTCTACAATTGGGTATACGGATTATAATTGCAATTGTTTTCCTACTCAGAACTGTAAAAAGTATCTTGTGGTTTTGCTTTCCGTGAAGTATGTTGCCGATGCAAACTCGTGATAATAAAAAATGTAAAAGGTAAATTGCGGCAAAAGGCTTGACGTTATGTCCCATGATGTCAGTGTATAGTTACCTAAGAAACGCAAAACAAATTGTTGGAAACATACCTTTTAATGCTAGAGCTATGTCTTCGTTGCATGTAATTTTATAATTGGGATCGCTATATCAGTATTAAAAAAATCGGGTCTTTCCCATAATAGCACTTTACAAAATTGTAGCCCATATTATGGTTTACTAACAGCGATTTGAGGGGTTGTAATTTAAATGTTTCTTTCCCATTATAGCCCACCCACGAAATTATAGTTCCTCAATATCGTATATTTACCATGATTGGGGGCTATAGATTATCTGAACACTAAACTTGGTGGAGGGTATGCTATGATGATAAATACTTTGATAAATGGCCTATAGTTGGGGGGGGGGCTATATTGGGAAAGGCCCCATAAATCCATAAATCTCAGCTCCTCCCACTCCCCCCCCCCCCCCGCTAGCTACTTCCATGCAGAGCTCGGACCTAAGCGCCCTCGTGTCAAGTCTCTATGCCCCTCAATCGACAAAATTCCATGTCCTAAGATATACTTGTTGCATTATTTAAGGATGCTTATAATTCATGCTTATGCATCTGCACGTGCAAATTAAAAAAAGTCGGTGAACACCCCGTACCTTGCTTGCAGCAAAAATCAGCGCTGAATCATTGAAAATTGCAGTCTGTTTTTTTGTCTTACCATTACTATGTTCATGTTACTTTTGGGAAATTACAGATAAAATTTCATAGTAAATCCTACGAGCATGAAAAAGTTTTACTGTTGACTCTATTTGCAGGGGTAAATTACGGCTTAGTTTTAACTGCCAATGAATAATTCCCGCCTAAATGATATCTGCGCATGAATAATTGCCGACTATGCTTTGTCTGTGTATATGTAATTACCGCCTAAATTTGGTCTGCACACCAGTAATTACCGCCAAAACTCTCTCTGCACATTTTGTTAATTCATGCTTAATTGCTGCCTAAATATTGCCGCTTTTTGATCTGGTAGGGGCTTTAAGTGGTTGTTTCACGCTGCTCGGTCAAATAAATTGCTCCCTCTCTCATGCAAAAAGAATAAGCTCTGGTAAATTGTTTGAATTTATAAACGCATGATTATAAATACATGTCATATTGTTTGAATTTATAAACGCATGAATTTATAAATACATGTCATATATAAATATGGAAAATGGAATTAATGTCCATTTAATACGTGATGTCCATTAAATTAAATAGTTAAAATGTCCCCACTCATATCCTCTTTCCCTTCTTTCTGTAATTGTTCAAGTCATAATCTGCATGTAAATTTCAAACTGACAGAATTATGAACTCTTTGATGATGTCTTTTTAGATTTGCTGAATATATCGTTTTGAACGGGCAAAGGTCACATTTAGTGGGCCTGATGTTTTTCTGGTGAAGGCGGGCAACGTGCCTTGCAGTAATGTACTGCGCACGTGATTCATACTCACAAAACCCGCACTCGAACCGTTTCCCCTTGCGTTCATTCACCACCACTACACTACTCGCAGGTGCCCGTCTTTTGCGCAAATTGCGTACAAGATCCATCCTCTCATTGTCAATGTCAAACACCTTACTGACCGTGACAATACCATGACATGACTTTGTTTCCTGATCAGCCACTATAAACATAACTTCCTGCTGGCATTTCATGATAGATTCATGCAACTCAACGGTTATAACGACCTGATCCATATCGATACACAACAATTCGATCAAAGTCTCGAGTCAACAACACAAATATCAAGCACAAGTTTCAATCAAATCTGAAATACACAACATATGAAGACCATTGAGTCTACTATTCAAACACTGGAAAAAGGTTAACATAAATACACTGATTAACAATGGGGTTGACACCCCACGGGCTTAATACATTGGTGCATTCACGTCATTCAGGTAGAAACGGCGGAGGTCAGCGGAGGTCGGTGGATGTCGGAAGTCGGCGGAGGTCGGTGGAAGTCAGCGGAGGTTGGAAGTCGGCGGATGTCGGTGGAAGTCGGCGGAGGTCGGAAGTCGGCGAAGGTCGGTGGAAGTCGGCGGAGGTCGGCGGAGGTCGGAGGTCGGCGGAAGTCGGTGGAAGTCGGTGGAGGTCGGAGGTCGGCGGAAGTCGGTGGAGGTCGATGTGTGAGTTAATTGTGGTGTAGTTCGTAGAAATTCAGCTAGAATGCAGCTCCAGGTATCACCACATTGAAAATTTCATGCATGATATCAGTCATTCGAAATTTTCAAAATTTGCTATATACAGTCTGTTAGTTCTTTGTATGTACAGTCTGATCTGAAACATTCTGTGCAGTGTTAACCAATAATGTAAATGATGCTGCGAAGAAAAAGGACAGACTGGGATGTTGCGCAGACTGGCAAAAGCATTCATACTGCTATTTGTCTGGTACAGTAATTGTTACAATTGAAAATCAATGGTACAGCAATGAAACTCACTGTGACCAAGGTACGGGACATATTAAATCGGGAATTTGTTAACCGGTTTTTAGGCGTTCTTAGATTGAAATAAAGTCAGTTTTTAGCATTCATCTCGGCAGGGTTTTTGAAATAAAATTGTTTTGGTGTCTTTCCCATTATAGACTCCCACAAATTTATGTCCCCCATCAGGTCATATTTAAGATCGCATAGCTGAGTTGGGGCTATAATGGTAAAGCCCTGTATTTTTTTAATCTAGAACGGTTCTAAAGTTTTGTGTGATGTTTTGCAAAATAACGCCAGTTATTTTGCTATCTCTATCTTCACTTTGGATTAATTGTCATGCCGATGACGATGATATGAAGAAGACATGAAGAAAACTTTTCTGCGAGTTCAAAATGGCCACCGGGAAAACGGATGTATAACTCCACTCACGTGGGACGATAGATTAAAGCCAAAAGCAAATGAAGCAGCAAAAGGAACCTGCAAGAAGGAGCCTGCTCACTCAAATGGCATCAAACTAAAGGTGAAGGGACGCCCAGAACCAATGAGTATGACACAAAAGGTGGAGACAGGAATGGATCATATTTATAAACCTTCCATATCGGTTTATGAGTTTGGAACAGAAGAAAATAGGAGGACCTACTGTTCAGGGATCTATTCTACCACCCCATCTCAGTGGGCATATAAACTTTAAGATTTTTTCCGGTTGTGCCCCCCCCCCCACCCCCCCCCCCCCCCAGCTTATTGGGTGCAAATTACTTGCATCCCCCGACGCAGTTGCCAAATTTTTGGGTCTTTCCCATTATAGCTCCCCATGAAACTATAGCCTCAACCGTATTATGTTATAATTACCATGATTGGGGAGTATAGTTTATCTAACCACTAAGCTGGGGGGGGGGGCTATAATGGGAAAGACCCAAATTTTTACATAATGATTTGCTATGTAATGGCACGTTCTCTGTAACTTGGGGGGGGGGGGTGCATAGCATAATGGGAAGGGGGCACAAACGGAAAATATCTAAACTTTATATGAGCTTTATCCCCCACATGATTAGTTTTGCGAACCCAGATAGTGCAACCCATAAATTGGAGGGTCCGGGATACGCATGAGTCGCAGTTTGGTCTCCTCAATGGTCGCCCTAGGGTCTGATCAGAGGGCAAGTCGCACTACAGTCGGATCTCATGTCGTTCGAAAGTTTCGACAATGGTTGCAAAACAGTGTGATCATAAGTAACACTAGAATCGTTTTTTTAACAAAATATGGGTCCTTGCCATTATAGCCCAAAAAATGCCTCTTACATTGTATGGGAAAAGTCTCAAAGTCACTTTAAAGGCTGAGATTTTTTGATATTTTCCAGTAAGATCTGTTTCTTTTAACCCTCTTCCTTATTCATTTCCGGCTTGTGACCGGCAGTGTTGGAGTTACATAAAGTAACTATAGGAGAATTGAGCAGATCGCAAGGTAAAAATCTGTCTCAAACGTTTTCTCCGAAACAGAACAATCTAAAACAAAACAAAACACATAAAATAGCCAAAACAGTGGAAAATAAAAATCGCTTATAAGCAAATAAGTACACATAAGAGACGAACTCTTTTCCAGACAAGTTACACCAATTTTTTTGCACAAAAACTTACGCAAAACTGGGACTCGTTACTTGAGACTATAGTTACATTTGAACATGAGAACCGACTGAAAAACAAAAAATATTTTCAATAAAAAATTGTCTATTGGCTGGAAAGCACAACTAAGTGACAAACTATTTTCCTGGGAGCAAAGATGAAAACGATTTCTGTTTCAAAACTCTCAAGCAAAGTGGGACTCCTAAGTCC
>NW_027452341.1:0-19865 GCF_964194025.1 Convolutriloba macropyga
TGAAAATAATTTTTGAGCAGTAAATAATTTGTTACTCTGTCCTGTATCTGTGAATTAATTGAGATGCAACTTAGATGTTACAAATCCCCAGCTTCTGGTAGTTAAACCCGTGATAACTAACAATTAAATTCATCTTAACTTCAGTTCTAAAAAGTTTTTCGTTAAATGGTTTGGTATATATTTTTGTCTTCGATTTGCTTCTCTTTTGGAATGAACTGGTATACAAATACAGATCCCGTACTGTGTAATATGTAGCAATCAAATCTGATTCACTTTTGTAAAAAAACTAAGATCATCGAAAGGCCAAAAAATCGGAATTGTAATGCAGCGGTAAGAGTATAGCAGATATACAGTTTACAAAAGCAAATTGCAATACAAATCCGGACAGATTTTGAACCGTTAAATTGAACTGAGCGTTATAAAGTTTTTCTCGTGACAACCAATTGCGAGAGCAGCAGTTGCATAATCTTTTCCCGTTACTAAGAAAAACTTCTAAAATAACGACTAAGTGTTTTATTGTGACGAAAAGACTAATTAAAGCGTCATTTTGAAACTTTGATATTTCGGAGGGTCATGGGTAGCAAGCCTTGTTATAAAAAGATCTTGTGGAAAAAACATTGCAACACAAAAGCTGTTGGAACAGAGCACTTCTTACATAGAATTCAGCAATTTTCCGCTCGCAGTAGTTCTAATGCAGAAATGACAAGAAAAATGTCCTTGAACTTGAAATCGGCAGATTTCTGCCGTGGTAAAAAGAGGCGATATTCGAGAAAGCGGACAAAAAAGACGCAAATTTGTGAGATAGCACTACCTAATTAGCCGGTGGACCTTCTGCTTGCGCGCCGAGGCGCCGCCGTGATAACAAACCCATTTCTTTCCGGAATACATGCCATGATGACTCGGAGTCATGGCAATGAATAGAGAACCGCCGAGGCTGTCAGCCAATAGATGCCTTGAAAAGTGACTTATTTTGTTTCTTTGTCGGATTGGAAAATATTATATACCTTTTAAATACTATGCACTTTCTTGATTGTTACGGTAAGTAATGCCTTAATTCTGGCAGATTCAAAACTTATTACATAAATTTTCAACTACATTTTGTCGGCTTACTTCCATTTTGGCTGGATTGCGTTCACCTATTTCTTTTATAGTTCTCGGCTCCAAAAGTACGTCATCGTGTCCAAATCCAGCTATGTTAAGTAAACTGATTATGCTTGTGAAACATTAAAACCGAAAGCAACGTAAATGTTTACTATCAAGCGCGAGCTTACTTATTTTATTTTGCTTTTTGTGATCAAAATTCTTTCATGATAACCAGTTTTTAACAAATGTTGCTGTTTGTGCAAAAATTTGTTTAACTTTATTAACCAAAAATATCATGAAATCTTTTTTTAGAGTTTGGGCAACGATGTTTTGTTTTAAAATATAAAAAAAACACAAATGGTTATATTATGGTTTCAGAGTTAAGCTCATGGTTTTTATGGCTCTGACAAATTGTTTTCATTAAAATTTTATGAACTTCTTGTGTTTTGCATTCATTTCTTATAATTATGGAACTCAATGACTTAGTGTCCCCAATCGAAAATCCAGTTAGCTTTTAGAAGGTAAAAGAGAAGGTAGACAATTTTTTTCAGTTGTTATGCAATGTCTGTTATGACCTTGAGTGTTTTGAGAAAATGTAGTTGAATTTTTGAAACCTATTATCGTTTTATCTGATTTTTCCCTACTTCGGGCGCAGTCTCAGTAACAACAGGCGGAAACGACAGTCGAACCCTTGAAAGTGCAGTGTATGCAAACGGAACATCAAAGACAATGATAAATCGCCAATATCATTCGAGAAGTGTGAGCTTTGGTTCCATGGTCCATGTGTATCTCTATCAGTTGACGATGTGGACTGGCTTGGAGCAAGGAAAAACTGAAAATGGATTTGTGATACCTGTGATAGTGATCAGCTCTTCCAATCCGAAGCTAAGTTGACAAACACCGTAGATGAGAACAAAATTGCTGAAAAAGTTGCTGTTGTTTTGTCTGCTAAAATCGGTACTGAAATACCAAAAATTATTGAGCTAGCACTGCCTAATCATGTGAAGGACAATTTCGAAAAAGTTTTTCAACGAGACTTTGCCATCTTTTCGTGATGCTGTTCTAACGAATAAGAAGAAAACGGCTAATGAGCCAATGCAGTTGCTGATGAACGGTCTGCATGAAAATGCAAATTCTTATAAAAAACTTATAGAGTCTGACACGAAGCTGTTTCACGAAGTTATCAGTTTAATACGTCTAAAGTCAGACGGAAATATTGTGCAATCAAGACGCCTTGGAAAGTTCAAAACCCTGCTAACAATGAAAGACGCCTTTATAGACCAATTTTGATTTCAACAAACAGTCCACATTTCATAGCCAATTGTTTTGCACGCAGCCATTATCTAAAAGTTTTTCGCATTCCAGTGCATATCAAAAAGTTTTTGACGCAATCGGATCGAGAATTGGAAAAGAAGATTCTGTCAAAGAGATTTCAGATGATCAGTGAAGGGAAAAGTAAAATTGATTTTCGAATCAGAAATTTACAACTTTTCTACAAGGGTAACCTGGACTTGAATGAATCGGTAAATTGACTAACAACGAATGCTAATTGTCTAGTTGTAAATTGCCAATCTATCAATTGTCTTGAAAAACGTTTAAAATTGCTGAAAGTAGCGCAGGCGGAAAAAATTAGCTTACTATTCCTTACTGAAAAGTGGCTCGATAACCAGATCTGTTATCTACTATCGGCCATGTAAATTTGTTCTTAAATGTCGCTGTGTGGACTGCAGATCTTAATTTGCTACTTTGCTTTGTTAATTTGTACTATCATGTCTTTCATTTACTATGTATTTCTCTTGTTGGAAATTAAGTCTTTTACTACTACTACTACTACTACTACTACTACTACTACTACTACTACTACTACTACTACTACTACTACTACTACTACTACTACTACTACTACTACTACTACTACTACTACTACTACTACTACTACTACTACTACTACTACTACTACTACTACTACTACTACTACTACTACTACTACTACTACTGTTTCAACACTTTAATTCCAAATATGAAATAAAGGCACGGTTGGCAACAAATACAAATACAAATACAAACAAAACAAGAAGAGTTATTTGTTTGGTTATTCTGTGAAGTGCTGTACGACGAAATTGTTGAAGGCATTCTTTGACCCGGTTGCTGCTTTCTCCTGCAATCTGGTGAACGATACTTTGTTTCGTACACAGTCTCCTTCGATTTGACTCATCCACGTTTTCCGTTGCCCCCCAGGAGCGCGTCTGGCATGGGCGTATTGATCGGGCGGGTCCCAATCGAAGGCACTGCGGGCTAATCTTCCTGGTTCCATTCTCTGGATGTGACCGTACCATTTTATCCGTTTGAGCATGATCATCGTGGATAGTTGGGGCATTCGCGATCTTGACATAATTTCATCGTTCGTTGCTTTCTCCAGATATGACACACGTAGAATTCTCCGAAGACAACCACAGTGGAAACTCTCAAGTTTTCTCTCCATTAATTTCGAAAGAGTCCAAGTCTCTGAGCTGTACAGCACGGCTGATAAAACGAGTGCTTTGTACAAATTGCACTTGAGGTGCACGCTGAGCTGCTTGCTCTTCCAGAGATTTTGGAAGTTAGCAAACCGTTGTCTACCTTCTGCAAGTTTGCAATTGACTTCCTGGAGGTCTCCATGCTTGAGGCTGACATATGATCCGAGATACTTGAACGCTTCTATGTTTTCAAACTCGTTTCCGATAACATTTTGTACTTTGCAGGAAAACACGCGTGTGGCAGCTGCTTTAGGTTTGCCACAGTATCTCGATTGGTGAACTTTTCGGCCATTGACTGTTTTGAACTTCCTTTCACACTTGTCACAGGTGAGGCTCGCCTCTAGTTGCTCAAACTTTGACTTGTCGACGACATTCTTTGACAAACCGGCTTTGCAGAATCTTGTTTGGTGCACTTTGCGTCCGGTAACTGTACTGAATTGCCGCTGACAGTTCTGACATCTTAAAGACTACTACTACTACTACTACTACTACTACTACTACTACTACTACTACTACTACTACTACTACTACTACTACTACTACTACTACTACTACTACTACTACTACTACTACTACTACTACTACTACTACTACTACTACTACTACTACTACTACTACTACTACTACTACTACTACTACTACTACTACTACTACTACTACTACTACTACTACTACTACTACTACTACTACTACTACTACTACTACTACTACTACTACAACTACTACTACTACTAAGTTGATGTCGGTAACGATTTTATATTCAGTTAAATTTTCCTTTTTATGGGTACTACGTGTTTTCAAATTTTCTTTATCTTTCATTAAAGTTGCGAGTTCATTTTGTGAGTTCATTTTGTGATTTCATTTTATGAGTTCATTTTGTTTCCTTATCGATTTATCACATTATTGATAAGTTCAAATAAAGCGAGAAGGGCATTGTAGGGAAAATGCACAACGTTGGAAAAACAGAAATCTGGATATATTAATTTTTTTGTTGAATATTTTTGTTGATATATTAATTTTTTTGTTGAATATTTTTGTTTTTTTGATTTAACTATTTTTGTCTCTCTTTTCGTTGTTTTGCGCCATGAAACCGATAACTTTAGATCTTAATTTTTTCTCCACGATCTATAACTCAACATAGTTAAATATTTCTGTTTGAAGCCGTTTGTTTTACCTACTTTAAATTTTTTTTTTTAAAATTTTCGTCTGTCTCCCTCTGCACTTATTTTTGTCACAATGTAACTCAAACTCACTCATTAGAAGTGTCAATTATATTTTTTTATTCAATCTTTTTTTTCTCGTGCTTGGTTGTACGTTGTGACTGATTAGCTCGACCTTTTACTTTCATAAAAGTTTCGATTTTTCCATATTGTTCACTTTTTTGTTGTCATGTCCAAGTAGTCCATTTATAAAGACAACTCGATGAAGTTAAGATAAAGATAAAATGATGAATTAAAGTTCTTGCCAGTAGCATGTTTTAATTATAGTTCCATAAAAACAGTGTTATGTCGTAAAACGAAGTTTCGGCTTCTTTATGTTTTTTTTGTGGGCTCGTGACTAATTCTCATTATTACCAGGCCCAATTGGCTTTCTGAGGCGTTGAAACCATATTTATCGCTTTGTAATCCTATGTCTGGTAAAATTTTTGAAAATTTTTGTTTTCATATATAAATTTGGGTTTTTGAGCTTCATCTTTTTAAAATAATTTTCCGATCGATTTGTAGCTCAGTCTCTGTAAACATAGATCTCAACTTGTTTCCAGTGAGCTATATCTTAAACTATATACCGGTTTTAGTTTCAAACATTTGTTTTTCGTCTCTGTTACTACTGTTATTATGAGATTTCTTATAATGGTTGATTTTTATATATTTGTACATTTCAAAGGATTTTTGATTTTTTTTAATTGAAACAATAAACCTTGATCCCATTGGCTTTAATATTCTGCGCAACCGATCATTTGATAATAACATGTCTCAATTGCTCCCTATAGGAAACTAAATGAACATTTTATTGATTTCAGTTGATATCTATTGACATTAAAATCTGTGAAACTAATTGGTTTCAAAAATGGAAAAGTAATTATGAACTTCGCACCTATTTGCTCTGTTTGTCAACCTGTTAACCAATTGCATTGGGAACAGGTCCCATATTCTTTCTAATGAAGTTTAGGTTAAATTGATTTGTTTTGGTTTTTATCTGATGCGAGTTTGATTTTGCTATGTTATTTTTATTATAGACATCGAGATTTGATCTTCAATAATGTTTGTTTTTTGACTTTTTTATTGTCCTTTCTTGTAGTCCTATTATCAACAACTTTTACTGGCCCTCTAGCGTGGCAATATCGTATTTCATTGGTTGTTTATTGAACGATGTGTATGTCTTTTAAAGTCTTCTATCTCTTCATCATTTGGTAGCCATTTAAGTCAAGAATGTGGATGAGCGGGGTCGGAACATTATGTGCGTAAGCACATTACCGAGTCTCCTTGTTTAGGCCCATGAGCGAGTGTACAAAGTCACACTAATTTTACTAAAATAGAATGGGTAAATCATTAGTCTCGAGCGAAGATCGTAGCAATTATTGTAAACGTGTTGGTCTTTTTTTATGCAAGTATTCCGCTTGACCGTTTTGCGTTTTTCTTCCAGAACATTCTTTGACTTCTCGCATGACTTTTTCACGCTTTTGTTCTTCATTTTGAGTGATCTCTGTCGCTCTCGCTCTGAAGTAAAGCTTGTTAAAATAAAATCGGTTGCAGCAGATTTAATATAAGGCCCTGATAGCCGAGTGGGCAGTGATCTGGCGAGGGATCAGGAGGGCAGTGGTTCAAACCCAATAGTGGTCAACTATTTTTGCAACCATAAAGAAAAATTTATCTAGGTTACGCCCCCTGACTAAAACTGCCTAGCCTGTTCGAGATCAATTCTTGCGACATTAGTCGGTTTATGTTTGTCTATTGTGAACATGATGCATGATCTTATGAGCATAACTGCCTTTTGAGGGAATTTATGTAGTTATAGAACTCAGTCTGCTGCTTACACTTCTTTTCTTCATTCGCTCTCCAAAGCTCAATTAATTATCTGATTCTCCGTCAAAACTGCTCGAAAAAAGCTTTTTTGTACGGAGATATTTAATTGAATTGCAGTCGTTGGAGAAACAATTCAGCAGAAATGATACTTAATGTTTAAATTTTTCAAACAAAACATAATTGCACTTTTGAAAAATAAGTAATTTCATATATTATAAGCAGATTTTTCGGTTGTTATTGTCAAAATGTGATTTTTCGCGTTTGACGCATAAAGTTTTTGATATGCCACTCAATTTTTTATTTGGTGCATGACTTGAAGCTTGCACCTTTTACTGGTGATTGATTTGCGATGCTCGAAAGTTCTTTTTGTACAATTTATCACAGTAAGTTATTTTGCGGTGTTTATTTAATTTGGATTTCTGAATCGCTAAAATTAAATTCGCATGATTATATTTTTCGGGGGCACTATATTCAACTTTTAGTTGTAAAAATTCATAAATCCGTTAAGAAGTTGACAACTCGTAAGTTTGAAAGCATATCAATAAAACAATTATATTGTCTGGCGAAAATTTATACCAACGGTGGCAATTGCTTAGCGTTTTATTAGATCTTTTCGTCCAGAAAAAGGGTAACATTTAAAAGAATGTCTTGTATCACATTTGTTGCTTTGGTGATAATGGTGACTAAGTTCCACTTCAATTCTGTATCATCGATGGAGGTTTTCGCAAACGATTCGGGGCTTATAATTTACACCGATGTGACTGAAGCTGACTCCTGCTCTGAGGAATCAACTCTTCCTATGACCATGAACATTGGAACGACAGGATTCGATTCTCTCTACGTCTGTCATAATGGTTACATAAGTTTGGGTTCCTCCCCGCCTCCCAATTTAACGTCGCCAGGACAGTTCGGACAAATGGATGGATCATCTGCATCTTTGATAATCGCGCCTGCTTTGATCAAACATTTGGACGAGGAGACTCATATTGTATACAGCACACATGTTATTGATCTTGATGAGCTAGGCACTGTGTTGTCAATATCTGTTTCTTGGTCCGTGTTCGATATTGCTGAACGCTTCGAGCGAACTGTGTCTTGTACCATCACTTGTTCGTCCGCAAACATACTCGTGTATGGATCTGAATGTACACTTTCGTTTCATTACATGGACATGAGTGCAATTTTGGACCCGATTACTAACGAGTACATGCGAGCTGGATTTTTCCGCCAGTCTGACGGTAAGTTTAAATCATAAACAGGTTAAAAAAAATGAACATAGATGTGCTTCTCAACCTCTAGATGACGATATAGGAACCTATCGGTTGCGGAAAAAAACCCCAACGGAAAAAAACTCTCATCATTTTAGGTAGGAAATAAACCCCCACGGAAATAAACCCCCCACGGAAATAAACCCCCACGGAAATAAACCCCCACGGAAATAAACCCCCACTTTTCTATTAAAGGGCTGAGCATTTAGCGCGTTTGGCCATGCCTCGTGAGCCATGGCCATGCCTCAGCGGCCCGTGGGACTTGATATGAAACTATCACAACCGAACAAATTATCACGACCGAAATTCAATTTTAAAATGGGGGTTTATTTCCGTGGGGTTATTTTCCGTGGGGGTTTATTTCCTACCAAAAGTTAAGTGGGGGTTTTTTCCGTGGGGGTTTATTTCCTATACCCGAACCTGTGTGACAACCTCGAACCCGATTTCAATTATTTTCACAAGAAGAATCAAAACAAGTTTAAGCATCATCATCACTAACATGTTTAATTCCAGGTGTCAGCTTTGAACTGCCGGGATCTGGGACGTCCGGTGTGGAGGTTCTGGATGATGAGACAAACTTAAACTCTATATTTGGTACTTCTACGAACGGATTTTGGTTGTACGTCTTTGATCAGGATAGCTCAGGACTTCCAATTTTGAAACCCTACTGCGAAACTACACGTCAGGTTGACTGTGAATCAAGTAAATAATATGCTTCACCATTTTGGCGTCTTTTAAAGCAAAATTCCCCCTTATATGGCAAATAACTGTTCATACCTGGTCCTGAGTCTCATGATATTTAAGTACTGATTCATAAATTTTTCATTATGAATTTTACTATGGCCAGAGTTCTGATCATGGCACTTTAGAGACATTTCATAGAAAAATTCATAGTAAATTTCTGAGTTTACACTCTGATTCCATTGTGATCTTTGGTCTTTTTTTAGTTAAAATTGACTGCAACTTGTTCTCACAAGACGACCTCCCTAACTTCTGCAAAGTGTCGTCAGCTGATTTGGCACATCTATCGTGGGTCCATTTTGCACTTCCAGTCTTCTTCTTCAAAATTCTGACTAAACACTTCTGAACAACAAACTCATCCAACTTCAGCTTCCGAAAAATCTTCAACCGTAATGGGATTTAAACTTCCAGTTGCTTAATTTTATTATGAAGATGACAGCAGAAAAAGCAGAAAAAGATGTGCAGAATAATATATGATTTTATATAACTTTAATTTCGGACCAAAATTGCTTTCTGGGAAGGCTACTTAGCGTTTGATTGGTGATGCAATACAATAGCAGCACGGCTCTGCTGAAAAAAACCCAAAATCTGAATATATGGATTTTGGCAACGATAAGAAATTCATATACGGTTCTTGCTAATTAATCGAAGGTCAAATACTGGTCTTTAAAAAAACTGGAAGATCAGACTGAGAATGTGTGTGGTAAGAAACGTTATATTACTCCGGCTGATTATAGTAATCAAAGTAGTCTTCCTTTGAAATATTCTTGATTTAACTATGATGTGCATGTACCACAAACGCGTTTTTAATCTCTTGGAGGATTCAGCACGAGGGTCAACTTCAAATTAACAAGTACTTAGAGAAAAATATTTTCGATTGCTTTTTTTTTAAAATTGATTGCTTAAAATTTTCTTTGTTGATGAGCTAATCACAATTATTTGCTTCTTCCAGAGAGATTGCTTAACTTTATAGCAGTATATAAGCTTTTAGATTAATGTATAGTTCTCATCTTTCTTCAAAAGAATGGTGTTTGCTCTAATTACAAATTCAATTGTGAATAATTCTGATGTCGATTATAGCGTTTTTAATGTTGAAATAGCAAGTTTGTTCCTAAAAAACCAGCAGGAGGTCTATTAGCATTGAAGCTAATAGATTAGCAGGGTGTCAGGACAATTTATCCAATTCCATTTTACCCAATGCCATTATACCCAATGCCATTTTACCCAACCTGCCAATTTACCCAATGCCAACTTACCCAATTTACCCCATTGCTAAATTAACCAGAACGACTATTTAGCCGACTAGAAAATAAATTGGCCGTGGGACTTGATATGAAACTATCACAACCGAACATGGGATTAGCGGACTATATATTTAAATGGCCTGTGGGACTTGATATGAAACTATCACAACCGAACATGGGATTATATTGTCGACAAATATTATAAACCGTCCTTGTAATAGCGACTGCTAATTTGTAATCGGATAATTGAACAAAAAGATCAAAGAGCATTGGGTAAGTTGGTATTGGGTAAAATGGCACTGGGTAAAATGGCAGGTTGGGTAAAATGGCGTAGGGTAAAATGGCATTGGGTAAAATTGAATTGGGTAAATTGTCATGAAACCATTAGCAGATATTCTAGGAGCACAATTATTTGTGTTTCCTTCGTACGGAAACATGATGTTTGCGCCAAAAATGTGCCAATTGGTTTTTCCTTCGGTTTATTAACAATTTTTGTAAGAACCAAGGAAATTACTTTTTTTCTGCACTTCTACCTTTTTCGTGGTAGTAATAAACAAATACATTATGGAGAACACTAGCCATCGTAGATGATCAAGCAAAAAACGAACTGCTTTTGCACCAAAAAAATTAAAGCAAACGTGCGTTTGATTGGTGATGCAATACAATAGCAGCACGGCTCTGCTGAAAAAAACCCAAAATCTGAATATATGGATTTTGGCAACGATAAGAAATTCATATACGGTTCTTGCTAATTAATCGAAGGTCAAATACTGGTCTTTAAAAAAACTGGAAGATCAGACTGAGAATGTGTGTGGTACGAAACCATAAACAATCTTAGTTGGTCACTAAGAATGTTATATTACTCCGGCTGATTATAGTAATCAAAGTAGTCTTCCTTTGAAATATTCTTGATTTAACTATGATGTGCATGTACCACAAACGCGTTTTTAATCTCTTGGAGGATTCAGCACGAGGGTCAACTTCAAATTAACAAGTACTTAGAGAAAAATATTTTCGATTGCTTTTTTTTTAAAATTGATTGCTTAAAATTTTCTTTGTTGATGAGCTAATCACAATTATTTGCTTCTTCCAGAGAGATTGCTTAACTTTATAGCAGTATATAAGCTTTTAGATTAATGTATAGTTCTCATCTTTCTTCAAAAGAATGGTGTTTGCTCTAATTACAAATTCAATTGTGAATAATTCTGATGTCGATTATAGCGTTTTTAATGTTGAAATAGCAAGTTTGTTCCTAAAAAACCAGCAGGAGGTCTATTAGCATTGAAGCTAATAGATTAGCAGGGTGTCAGGACAATTTATCCAATTCCATTTTACCCAATGCCATTATACCCAATGCCATTTTACCCAACCTGCCACGTGCGTGTCTGTGTAATTGTTTATTCTTTTAAATTAGAGAGTGAAAAAAGCATAAACATTTCTAATTACACAAAAAACTTTATATAGTCAATGATTTACAGAATAATCGTAAAACAAAAGTCAGAACTCTTTATATACAAAAACGGTAACAAAGTGGTTTTGCAATGTGCACTGGCAGATTAAGCTGTAACTCTCCCCCCACCCCGATCCCCTACCAAAAAAATTTCAGGCAAGATTTTAATCAAAATCTGTGAAACTAAAATTTAATCTCTCCTGACGTAGCATCTAAAGCATCTAACACGAGACCACTTTGAGCAGTGATCGTTCGTATTAAATGCTGACCAGCAACAGATTTATTCAACTGTTGTCTGAAATGGTAGTTCTCAAAACGTCATCATTCATAAAAACAGATAAGATAAACAGATATAAACAGATTGAGATAAATATTAAAACTAATCGCATATTTTAGTTTTTTTCATATCTGTTTCTGTTCATTCATGAATTTTACGGAAGCTCATTGTTTGCAGATCTGATCACAGTCTAAAATGTGATAATTTAAATCACCTTTAACTCCTTAACATGTTCTTCTGTTCAGAAAAAAATACATCAGTAATCGAAAAGGGGCCACCTGGTCTTATTTCCTTTTTACCAATTTTTGTAAGAACCAATGAAATTTACTATTTTCTGCACTGCTACATCTATCTTGGTAAGAAAAAACAAATAAATTTTGGAAAACATTAGCCGTCGTAAAAACTAATTTTTTGCAAGAATGACAGTGTTTGTGTGTGTGTGTGTTTTTTTTTTCTGTGTGTCTCCAAGGACAGGACGTGCCTATGTCCAGATTTTCGTGCGTTCAGCAGACTTTCGTGCGTTCATGTCCAGACTTTTTTGCGTGCACCTGACTTTTGTGCGTGCATTTCCAGATTTTCGTGCGTTCTCCAGATTTATTTGCGTTCACCAGATTTTCGTGCGTTCTTGTCCAGACTTTCGTGCGTTCACCAGACTGTTGTGCGTTCATGTCCAGATTTTTGTGCGTTCAACAGACTTTCTTGCTTTCATGTCCAGACTTTCGTATGTTCTCCAGATTTATTTCTGTTAACAAGATTTTCGTGCATTCATGTCCAGACTTTCTTTTGTTCTCCAGCTTTATTTGCGTTCACCAGACTTTCGTGCGTTCCCGAAATTTATTTGCGTTCGCCAGATTTTTGTGCGTTCTTGTCCAGACTTGTGTGCGTTCAACAGACTTTCTTGCGTTCATGTCCAGGCTTTCGTGCGTTCCCAAGATTTATTTGCGTTCACCAGGTTTTCGTGCGTTCAAGATCAGATTTTTGTGCGTTCATCAAACTAAGGTGTGATGATCTAATTTTTGTTCCTTTAATTTCAGACATAAAAATTTCATTCAGATCAGACTACAATTGGCGTGTGAGATCTCCCGGGTCCATACAGTCTAAATGAGTACGATTTTGGCGGAGTTTGGCCTGGAAAAAGCTGCAATTTTTTGGTTTTCTTTCTTTCTATTTCAATATAGCAAAAGGAAGAACAATGCCTGCATTCATTTTCAGACATTCGTACGCTTTAATGTTTCCTGACTATGTAATTTTGAACGCACAATGCCCCCCTTGTGCGTTCATCTTCGGTCTGGACATATGTTTCCGTCTGGGACCTCACCATGGATGTCAGTGTGTTTGTGTATGTGTGAGTATGTATGTGCGTTTACGTGTCAGACATTGTGTGTGATGAGCGTCCCTGGGTTTTTGCGTGTATCTGCTTTTATGTGCACATATACGTGAGTTCGGGTGTGTGCATGTGCGTATGCTTGGGGTTATGTGTTTGTTTTTGTACGTGAGAGTCTTGTGTAGGTGTTAATGTTTTGTGTTTTGTAGGTGTAGGTGTTAAAAACAACATCGTTCTATATATTCTATAAATTTCTATATAATGTGACTTTGTCTGAGGTAAGATATAAGTTTTAAAACACGTTATCAGCGAAGCCGAGGTCATTTCTCATAATGAAAACCTTCAAAAGCTCCTCTCAGAGTCGATTTTGTTTTTATTGATACAACAAAATGATTTATTGAATACAAAACTGTTATTGCTGGCCTTCATGAAATTCAAATGAATTGCAAAACTTATTGGTAAATTCTTCAAAGAAAGTTAATGAAGTCAAGTTTTTCGACGCAAAAATCAACAGCCAAAAATTGAAACTGGCTTTCATATGGAAATTACGAGGCATTCAATCCTTATTCTCTGTGTGTCTCTGCATTGTGTTTTTTTTGGAAAAACTAATTTTCATATTCCAAAGAGCGTTGTTATAGAAAACGAAACAAAATTTGATGACCAAATTCTCTAAATTTCTAAATGAAAGATCTAACATAAAATTGCAATGTATTGTATTCTAACTTTCGGAAAAATACTTTCCATTGAGCAGTACAAAAAACTTATTTTATGTTTGAAGACGAACTTGTACGGAACTATAAGTAGAAAAAACAATAACACTCTTTTAAGAAGTCAAGGCCCCTTTTTTGGAACAAGGTTTCTCTTATTCCAGAAGACTCGAGTAGCTACTAATTCGTTGGATTAATACATCATGAGATAGAGGAGTAAGGTTCAAAACACAATGACATCAGGAATAAATACAGCATCAGCAGCAAAAACAGCAACAACAACAATTACACTGACAACAACAACAAGAAAACAACAACAGTAGCAACATTTAGAAGATCCCCAGTCACTCCAACTTTTTAAAATAAACACATCATCAGAAATAGAAGTAAGGTTCAAAGCATAATAACAACAAGAATAATAACAACAACAGCAGCAGCAGTAGCAGCGCAAACAGCAACAACAACATTTTCAACCAAAACAATAACCAAAAACAATAACAGCAGTAGCAAGAACAATAACTACAACAGATTGATCAACAGCAACAATGAAAACAACAACAAAAACAACAACAAAAACATTCTTAATAACAACAACAAAACATCAACAACCACAACAATAACAAAAACAACAACAAAAACAAAGTCAACAACAATAACTACAACAAAAACAACTTGATCAACAACAACAACAACAGCAACAACAACAGCAACAAGAGCAACAGCAGCAACAACAACAACAACAACAACATCAACATCGATAACAAAAATGACAACAAAAAAATACTCCAAGAATTTTTGGAATAGAAATCGAAACAAAATTTGCAGTCGAAATGAATTTTTGCATGAAAGTTTGACCCAACTTAGCAATATCTTGTGTTCCAATTTTTTGACAAATACTTTGCTTTAAACAGTACAAAAAACACAAATTTATGCTTGAATATGAAATTGCATGGAACAAAATTAGAAAAAACAATATCGCTCTTTTGAGAAATTAAGGCGCTTTTTTCGGCAAGAGGTTTTTTTTGTTTTAGAAAACTCGATTTAAGAAAAAACGAACAAAAAATTGGTTTTTTTAGAGGTTTTTTTCCTCACATTTTTTTGTACTTTTTGTTAAGTTTTAAACAAAATGTATTAGTCACAGGATTTTCACGGGATTCCAATTAACTCCTAATTTTTTGGATAAAAAGATCATGAGAAATAGAAGTAAAGTTCAAATGAAAATGGCAACACAAATAACAACAAAAAGTGCAGCAGCAAAAACAACAACAATCACCACAACAAAAACAAATGCCACAACAACAGCAACAACAACAGCAACTTCAACAACAACGGCCATAACAACATCAACGCCTACAACATTCTTCTACTTCGTCTACCAGAAAAAAAATGTACGAGATGAAACCAAAAACAGATATGCAACAACCTACAAGAAAAAAGACAGAATAGTGCAGGCAGAGGCACCCAATTGTTTCAGAGAAGTAACTGAACATTGGGCAAAACTTATCTCGACTGCGTTGTCAGTGTTTCCCTATTGAGGTAGAACACAAATTCAAAAAATCATCTTAAGGCGAATTCTGGGTTGAAACGTTGTTGCGGCAAACAAGCGTAAAACAGCTAGGACACGAAAGAAAGCGAACAAGGGAGATTGGTTGTTTTTTAGAAGTGTCCTCCCTCAATTTTTTTGAACTTTTTGTTCAGGTTTAGACAAAATATATTAGTCTGTGTTCTTCTGCTGTTAACACAGGATTCGAATTAACTGCTATTGTTTCGGATAAATAGATCTTGAGAAATAGGAGTATGGTTCAAAGCACAATGGCAACAGGAACAAGAACGACAAGAGCAGCAGGAAAAACAACAACAACGACATCAACAACAAAAGCAACTTTAACTGCATGATCAACACTAACAACAACAACAACAACAACAACACCGCAGCAACAACAACAACGACAACAAAAGCGACAATAACAACAATAACCACGAAAACAACAACAATAACGACCCGAACAATAAATACAAAAACATCGAAAATAAAGTCAACAACGTCAACAATAAAATATTCAACAAATCGTTGAAATAAAAATCCAAACAAAAACTGCAGATGAAGAAAATATCTATCCAAACCCTTTTAAGAAAAAAAAGTGTTACACGAAAAAACTTACATAATTTTGATATATCTTGTGTTCTTAATTTTTTGACAAAATTTTTGCTTTGAGCTGTACAAAAAGAAACAAATTTTGGCCTAAAGATGAACTTGCAAGGAACAATTTTAGAAAAAAAACAATATCGCTGTTTTGGGAAATCGCGGTGCGGTTTTCGGCAAATTGTTCTCTTAGAAGATTCGGTTTAAAAAAATTGGTTGTCTTTTAGAGGTTTCTTTCTTCAAATTTTCTTACATAACAGCAACAACAACTACTTCAACAACAACGAACATAACAACAACAAAATCAACAAGAGCAACAATAACAGCAACAACAATAACTACTATTGCTAATACAACAACAACCACAACATGATCAACAACAACAAAAACAACAACAACCACAACAACAATAACAACAACAAAAAGAACCACAACGACAGCAACGCTTAAAAGATTTTTCTACTTCGTTTACTAGAAAAGTACAATTGTACGCCATGATACCAAAAACAACATACAAAAATCTTCCAGAAAAAGACAGAACAGAGTAGGCAAAAGCAGCAAAATGTCTCAGAGAAATAAGTGATCATTGGCAAAATTTATCCTGACTGCGTTGTCAGCATTTCCCGATGGAGGTAGAATGCAACATCAAAAAATCATATTAACATGGACTCAGGGTAGAAACGTCGTCTTAGCAAGGAACCAAACAACAACTAGGGCAGAAAAAAACGAACGAAAGAGTTTGGTTGCCTTTTAGGGGTTTCTTTCTTTAAAATTTTTATCTAATTTTTGTTCAGGTTTAAACAAAATATATTAGATTGTGTTTCTATGTTGTTGTTGTTGTTGTTCAAGTCCAAGTAACTCCTAATTTTTTGGATAATTAGATCATGAGATATAGGAGTAAAGTTCAGAGCACAAAGGCAACACGAATAACAACGACAAGAGCAGCAGCAAAAACAAAACAACACCAACAACAAAAACAACAACAACAACAACAGTTTCAACAACAACAACCACAACAACATGATCAACAACAACAACAACAACAACAACAACAACAACAGCAGCGACAATAACAGCAACAACAGCAACAACAATCACAACAACAGCAACGCTAACAATATTCTAATTCGGCTTCTAGAAAAAAAACAAAAATTGTACGCCAAAAAACCAAAAGCAAATACACAGCAATCTTCCAAAAATAAAACAGAACAGTGTAGGCAAAATCAGCAAATTGTCTCAGACAATTAACTGGATATTGGGCAAAAGTTATCCTGAATGCATTGTCAGCATTTCCCTATGGAGGTAAAACGCAACATCAAAAAACCCTTTTGAAAGTTAATTCAGGGTGGGGACGTCGTCGCGGCAAACAACAACAGCTGACACACTGGATTCCACCCTCCAATGGTGAATAATGAGAAAGCACAGCAAATCTTACCAGAAAACAAATACTGCACGGAAACAATCAAATAAAGATAATTCGAAACAATAATTTCGGAATCATTGTACCTTTAACATGGAACTGCTATCCTATTCATAGATATCTAAAAAATGCACCATTGCATTGTTATTGAAACGCACGCAGAATCACGGGAAGCGACATCTTATCCAATATAGACATCACTTTACGGCCATCAACCCCAAAAAGCAAGAACGCTAATTCCATTTCCGAAAAATAAACGGATAACATCAAATAGCCACATTCCTGCAGTGGCCTAGGCAGTTCAAAAAAAAACGAAACGCTCTATCAAGTTCAAAACACAGAAAGGCAGGAGAGTAACCCTCCATGTATCTGGTAAAAATCAATGTCAAAATCTGAAGTTTTAATCGATATCATACACGAAAAATGTTTCACCGAGTAGTCATAAGTCCAGTCAAAAATTTTAAAATAACGCAGGACTCCAAATAAACAATGACATATTCCAAAAAACAGTTTGCAACCGCAAAGCACTGAACACTTAATTATATAACCATCATTAATTTGAAAGCATTGCAGCTACATTATTTGGCCAGTCTTGTAAACTAAAAATTTTAACTTTCATCATAAACAAAGGTAAAATGTATTAAACTGCCTTGGAAAAATTAAACATAACCGACTAACGTCGGGCGAACTGCTCTCAAGCGACCGGAGAGCGGTCGGATTCGGTAGCAGCCAGCTGGGGCTTAGGGATGCATCAGGTGAGTGTGAGTGGACTGAAGGCAGTCAAGCGATGGGGGGGGTGGTCAAGTGATGGGGGTAGGGTTGTGGGAGAGCTGCAGAAGAGAGGGGCCAAATCGACGGGTTGGGAGAAGGTGGACGGGGGATTGGGGGGTTTACTGAAGGGGGTGGGGTGACCGGGAGGTGACTGCTCTTCACACTTTGAAATTGTCTCCGCAAAAAACATCCGTGAATCGCATACTTAGCAACTAGTAAGGCGTAAGGCTCTACTTAATGCCCTCCGGGCGCTGCCTGTTTATCCCGCTGTCCGCATTTGCCTATGGAGGTAGAACGCAACATCAAAAAATCAACTTAAGGCGAACTCTGGGTGGAAACTTTGTCGCGGCAAACAACCATACAACAGCTAGGACACAGGATTTCGTCCTTCATTCGTGAATAACGAGAAAACCCCATAAATCGTACCAGAAAACAATTAAAAATATCGCAGAGACAATCAAATAAAGGTAATTCTAAACAATAAATATGGAACCATTGTTCCTTCTATTTTGGATCTGCAATCCGATTCAACAACATCTAAAATTTGTGTGATCGCATCGATATCGAACAGCACTCACATTTTCACGGCAGGCAACATCTTATCCGATATAGACATCAACCTTACAGCCATCAACCCCAAAAGCAAGAAAATTAATTCTATTTCCAACGTCTGAGGCTTAGGGATGCATAAGGTTGGCGTGAGTGGATTGAAGGGAGTCAAACCATGGGGGACGGTCAAGTGATGGGGGCAGGGTTGTGAGGGAGCTGCACAAAAGACAGCTCTAAATCAACGGGTTAGGGGAAGGTGGACGGGGGATTGGGGGCGGGCTAACTGAGGGGGTTGATTGGGGGGATAATAGCCCCTCACACTTTGAGATTGTCTCTGCGAAACAACTTCTGTGATCGCACACTTAGAGATTAGTAAAGCGTAAGGCTCCTCCTAATGCCCTCTAGAGACCACAGAACTAATATAATTGTCATTGCTGCAAACTTGTTTGAGAGAAATTAAAAATAACTTTAGTTAACTAATCTCCAGAGAACAATCTTTAACTGTCAACAACGACAAATAATGATGTTGCTGAGCCTCCAAATCATACAAGAAAGTCAAAAATGTATATTGGATGATTAAATTGAGAAAAACGCTTTATTTTTTTCAAAAGATTCAGTCTTGATTGTGATAATGATTGGTTCTGTTTTGAACTATAGAATACGTGAAATCAATTAATATATGGCTAGGCAAGATCATCCTAGTCGACTTCATTAACACATTGAAATGCCATTAGTTCACCGTCTAAAGTAAAAATCTAAGTTTGTCATCACAGCAACTCGGATTAATGGCCCCTCGTCACTTTGTTAATGATTTATTATGTGAGTCAAAACCCAGACAATCGGGTTTTCAATTGGATTAGTAGAATCCAGGCAATCGGGTTTTCAGGTGGAATAAAAAAACCCACACAATCGGGTTTTCAATTGGGATAGTATAACCTACACAAGTGCACACGGGAAACTGAAGCGCACAGAATCAGAGGCAATGAGACACCAGAGAGGCTTCTTTTGCATGCAACTGGCTCAGAGGCTTGCGATGAACACAAAACCGTTTCCTCTCATTAGTGTGACTGAAACCGATTGAGCAAGCCTGATAAAAGCAGCTGACAAACCAGCTGAGTACCAACTTCCGTTGTCAGTGAGTAGACCCATCCCATTCAATGTCTTTTTTGCCAAAACAGAGATTCTACCAAGTGATTCAAAAGCCGTCCGAATGAAGTGAACACCTATGTTGTCACATTTTTGGGAATATTACTCGAACTTCCTGTCTTCGTTAGCTCTCAGGGGCAAAACCAGAGTTCCTCGCCGCATTTGAAATATTTATGGGTTGCAGTGGAGAGGCAATGGTTACA
>NW_027452342.1:0-2500 GCF_964194025.1 Convolutriloba macropyga
CTGTTAGGCCATTTGGGAGCGCTTTTCTCGCACTCTGATTGGCTGCCACTGTTAGGCCATTTGGGAGCGCTTTTCTCGCACTCTGATTGGCTGCCGAGCACTGTTAGGCCATTTGGGAGCGCTTTTCTCGCACTCTGATTGGCTGCCACTGTTAGGCCATTTGGGAGCGCTTTTCTCGCACTCTGATTGGCTGCCACTGTTAGGCCATTTGGGAGCGCTTTTCTCGCACTCTGATTGGCTGCCACTGTTAGGCCATTTGGGAGCGCTTTTCTCGCACTCTGATTGGCTGCCACTGTTAGGCCATTTGGGAGCGCTTTTCTCGCACTCTGATTGGCTGCCACTGTTAGGCCATTTGGGAGCGCTTTTCTCGCACTCTGATTGGCTGCCACTGTTAGGCCATTTGGGAGCGCTTTTCTCGCACTCTGATTGGCTGCCACTGTTAGGCCATTTGGGAGCGCTTTTCTCGCACTCTGATTGGCTGCCACTGTTAGGCCATTTGGGAGCGCTTTTCTCGCACTCTGATTGGCTGCCACTGTTAGGCCATTTGGGAGCGCTTTTCTCGCACTCTGATTGGCTGCCACTGTTAGGCCATTTGGGAGCGCTTTTCTCGCACTCTGATTGGCTGCCACTGTTAGGCCATTTGGGAGCGCTTTTCTCGCACTCTGATTGGCTGCCACTGTTAGGCCATTTGGGAGCGCTTTTCTCGCACTCTGATTGGCTGCCACTGTTAGGCCATTTGGGAGCGCTTTTCTCGCACTCTGATTGGCTGCCACTGTTAGGCCATTTGGGAGCGCTTTTCTCGCACTCTGATTGGCTGCCACTGTTAGGCCATTTGGGAGCGCTTTTCTCGCACTCTGATTGGCTGCCACTGTTAGGCCATTTGGGAGCGCTTTTCTCGCACTCTGATTGGCTGCCACTGTTAGGCCATTTGGGAGCGCTTTTCTCGCACTCTGATTGGCTGCCACTGTTAGGCCATTTGGGAGCGCTTTTCTCGCACTCTGATTGGCTGCCACTGTTAGGCCATTTGGGAGCGCTTTTCTCGCACTCTGATTGGCTGCCACTGTTAGGCCATTTGGGAGCGCTTTTCTCGCACTCTGATTGGCTGCCACTGTTAGGCCATTTGGGAGCGCTTTTCTCGCACTCTGATTGGCTGCCAGTGTTAGGCCATTTGGGAGCGCTTTTCTCGCACTCTGATTGGCTGCCAGTGTTAGGCCATTTGGGAGCGCTTTTCTCGCACTCTGATTGGCTGCCAGTGTTAGGCCATTTGGGAGCGCTTTTCTCGCTTTTCTCTTCAGCTTACTTCAGCTAATTTAGAACACAACCGAACATTTGTAGCAAGACACCGCACAACCTTGGCTGCTTGGTTGCCTGAGCACAAGTTCAAGTTCTTTCCCAGTGCCGTAACACGACACTGGAATTTTCACCAAATGTCAACCACCGTTTGCCGTACACTCCGAATTATGTTACGGTGCTTATTGGCTAGAGAAGAACTCAAAAGTATGAGTTGATTGCAAGGCAGTAGACATGGTTTCGCACAGCATAGATCAACATAGAATAAAACTCTCTGCAGAATTTTGATCTTCCTTCTTCCTAACTCAAATGAGTAGCGAGGTCCATATCATGCACCACCGAGAGACTATCTTCTAGTCTATCTATACCACCAGCCCGAAGGCTAGCAATATTTATATCATGCACCACCGAGAGACTATCTTCTAGTCTATCTATATCACCAGCCCGAAGGCTAGCAATATTTACATCATGCACCACCGAGAGACTATCTTCTAGTCTATCTATATCACCAGCCCGAAGGCTAGCAATATTTATATCATGCACCACCGAGAGACTATCTTCTAGTCTATCTATATCACCAGCCCGAAGGCTAGCAATATTTATATCATGCACCACCGAGAGACTATCTTCTAGTCTATCTATATCACCAACCCGAAGGCTAGCAATATTTATATCATGCACCACCGAGAGACTATCTTCTAGTCTATCTATATCACCAGCCCGAAGGCTAGCAATATTTATATCATGCACCACCGAGAGACTATCTTCTAGTCTATCTATATCACCAACCCGAAGGCTAGCAATATTTATATCATGCACCACCGAGAGACTATCTTCTAGTCTATCTATATCACCAACCCGAAGGCTAGCAATATCTATATCATGCACCACCGAGAGACTATCTTCTAGTCTATCTATATCACCAGCCCGAAGGCTAGCAATATTTATATCATGCACCACCGAGAGACTATCTTCTAGTCTATCTATATCACCAACCCGAAGGCTAGCAATATTTATATCATGCACCACCGAGAGACTATCTTCTAGTCTATCTATATCACCAGCCCGAAGGCTAGCAATATTTACATCATGCACCACCGAGAGACTATCTTCTAGTCTATCTATATCACCAGCCCGAAGGCTAGCAATATTTATATCATGCACCACCGAGAGACTATCTTCTAGTCTATCTATATCACCAGCCCGAAGG
>NW_027452342.1:7500-23778 GCF_964194025.1 Convolutriloba macropyga
TTTCACTACATTTTGCGTGGGATTGGAGATGAGGCTACTCGTTCTTGCTCAGTACTAGGCTGAAAATTAACGAAACTTCGTTACAAGCGTTCACATGTTGATGTTTCCGCTTTCGCGTACTCGAAACAACATAATACTAGTCTTTGTAATTTAGTTTCATAATTTCAACTGTTCTCATGCAGAATTTTTGCTCATTCTTATCCCAAATTTTGACCTGGCTACTAGTTACACTCCTTGTACTTATTGCAAAATGACCACAAATTTCAACAGCTTTCACATGTTGCTGTTTCGGCTTTCGCTTACTACAGTCAACATAATACTCGTTGCAAAATAAGTGCTCGGCATCTGCAATTTTCCAAAGACGAAGTTTCGCCAGTTCAATTTTCGCTCGCCAATTATGGCTACTAATTCACACGGTACTGAGCTCAACAACATTAAATTTGTTCAGCAAGACTTTCACATGTTGATGTTTTGGCTTTCGCCTACTAGAAGCAACATAATACTCGTCTTGTTAGCTCATTCAATGAGAATAGCTTTTCCCGTTGAGAATTTTTGCCTTCAATTGGCGTTGTAGTGAGTTTGGCTACTCAGATCACCAAATACTTGTGACAATTCGAACCAGAAATGTTTTCAATTTTCACATGCTGATGTTTCGGATTCAACCTACTAGAAGCAGCATAATACTTGTATTCAACAATTTCTGTATCAAATCCCAGTTTTCTCTGGTGCATCTTTGCCAAACTATTCCAAACTGCCTGAGTCTGAATACCAATTACAGGTACTAGTAAATGCACGTTACTAAGGACTATATAGTTCTAGGTTACTGTACACAACGACGTTCACATGTTGATGTTTCAGCTGCCGCTTACTAGAAACAACATAATACTTATCGTGCATACCTTTCCATAACTTGTCCTTTTCAGATGCATTAGTTTCCCTTTGTCTTGGCTTCTACAGTCAGACTGGCTACTAGTAACGGCACAGTACTAATCACATATCGTTCTACAGTTTGCAGACAACTTTCACATGTTGATGTTTCAGCTTTCGCCTACTAGAAACAACATAATACTCGCTGTATACATTTGTAGTTCTCTATGTAACTTTCATGTGAAGAAGTTTCGCCAGTCTTTTTGACTGTCTCAAATCTGAGTCATGCTTAGGCTACTAGTTGCTTCATAGTACTTATCGCCTCGAGATCATTGAACAAAACTTGATTTTCACATGTTGCTGTTTCAGCTTCCGCTTACTAGAAACAACATAATACTAGTCTCATTAAGTTCCGTCTCTTTGCAATTTTCTTATGAAGAAAATTCGCCATCACAATGACTCCAGCAGTTCTTGATCAAGGAATGCAATCATTGATCAGAATGCTATTATTTGAATCGGTTCTGCTTTAAGTGTTCCAATTTTATTGGAAGCACCAACAATAGAACATCAATGTGTTCAATCGAGAGTTATATAACCCTGAATCGGACGCAGTCAACAGCCGAAGCCGAGACCGCCTTTTGCGTTAGAGAGGTCGGTAAACAAATCTTGCGATTCATACCGAATTAACACATATAGCTGTGCTCCTCTTCGTAAAGCGAGCCAAGTGATCCCCTGTTGAAGGATGTATTTGGACCAATCTAGTAGCATTTGGTTTCCAACAAGCTCTCCCAAGTTAGCTTACTTATTGGGCTTTTCAACCAATTCGGTTGGCTACAAGCATCATCAAAGTACTAGCCACAGTTTGATCGCAAAATTCTACGACTTTCACATGTTGATGTTTCGGCTTGCGCTTAGCCTACTATAAGCAACATAATACTAGTCATATCATAGAGCGTGATCAGCTTGTGACGTTCTCATGATGAAGTTTCACCAACAGTGTCTCACTTCGAGCTTAAATCCAGCTACTAGTAACTACACAGTACTGACTGCAACGATAACTTTTATCTATACCTTTCACATGCTGCGCTTTCGGCCAGGGCCTACTAACGTCAACATAATACTCGATATAAACTTTTGTTCATGATGCAGCTTCCCCATGCAGAAGTTTCGCCTTCAAATGCTCTCTTGGCCATATGACGTAAGAAAAGGTTACTAGTAACATCACAGTACTAGCCACAGTTTGATTGCAAAATTCTACGACTTTCACATGTTGATGTTTCGGCTTGCGCTTAGCCTACTAGAAGCAACATAATACTAGTCATATCATAGAGCGTGATCAGCTTGTGACGTTCTCATGATGAAGTTTCACCAACAGTGTCTCATTTCGAGCTTAAATCCAGCTACTAGTAACTACACAGTACTGACTGCAACGCTAACTTTTATCTATACCTTTCACATGCTGCGCTTTCGGCCAGGGCCTACTAACGTCAACATAATACTCGATATAAACTTTTGTTCATGATGCAGCTTCCCCATGCAGAAGTTTCGCCTTCAAATGCTCTCTTGGCCATATGACGTAACACAAGGTTACTAGTAACATCACAGTACTAGCCACAATTTGATCGCAAAATTCTACGACTTTCACATGTTGATGTTTCGGCTTGCGCTTAGCCTACTAGAAGCAACATAATACTAGTCATATCATGGAGCGTGATCAGCTTGTGACGTTCTCATGATGAAGTTTCACCAACAGTGTCTCATTTCGAGCTTAAATCCAGCTACTAGTAACTACACAGTACTGACTGCAACGATAACTTTTATCTATACCTTTCACATGCTGCGCTTTCGGCCAGGGCCTACTAATGTCAACATAATACTCGATATAAACTTTTGTTCATGATGCAGCTTCCCCATGCAGAAGTTTCGCCTTCAAATGCTCTCTTGGCCATATGACGTAACACAAGGTTACTAGTAACATCACAGTACTAGCCACAATTTGATCGCAAAATTCTACGACTTTCACATGTTGATGTTTCGGCTTGCGCTTAGCCTACTAGAAGCAACATAATACTAGTCATATCATAGAGCTTGATCAGCTTGTGACATTCTCATGATGAAGTTTCACCAACAGTGTCTCATTTTGAGCTTAAATCCAGCTACTAGTAACTACACAGTACTGACTGCAACAATAACTTTTATCTATACCTTTCACATGCTGCGTTTTCGGCCAAGGCCTACTAACGTCAACATAATACTCGATATAAAATTTTGATCATGATGCAGCTTTCCCATGCAGAAGTTTCGCCTTCAAATGCTCTCTTGGCCATATGACGGAACACCAGGTTACTAGTAACATCACAGTACTAGCCACAGTTTGATTGCAAAATTCTACGACTTTCACATGTTGATGTTTCGGCTTGCGCTTAGCCTACTAGAAGCAACATAATACTAGTCATATCATAGAGCGTGATCAGCTTGTGACGTTCTCATGATGAAGTTTCACCAATAGTGTTTCATTCGAATTGGTTCTGCTTTAAGCTCTCCAATTGTTTTGGATGAACCAGTTTTGCCCTTCGAAGCCACTTTTGTGAGCTTTTGTGGGTCTTTACCAAGAGGATATACCTCAAGGCCTCTTTCAATTCCTTTAAGTTCTTTCAACTCCTTTACAGTTTCTAGGTTCACATAGCTGCAAACCTTATTTCTAGTTTTAAGTCTGGCCAACTTGGGGAGAGTTGGTGCAGACCGTGACCAATTCTAGTAGGATGCCACAACAAGAATGTGATCAACTTAGCTTGTCGATGAACCTGCCCCACATTCAAACAACTCTATCGCCTTTTCCTCGTATAGTTATATGCGAGGGCCTCTCATAGAGAGCGCTGTTAGCAACCTTTTCCACATAGACGATAAAGTTGTGAGTGTTTTGCACATGGCTGTTGTCATCACCACGTGACGAGTCAACTCAGCTTGACTCTCTACACTCCGACAAGCTTTGCACATACGCCTTTAGTTCAGTATGTGTCTTTAATCTGACTCCGGTGCCTCAAGCCGGAAAAATTGTCAGATTATGATCATTATCGGTTAGTCATCCCGATGCAAGATCGTATCGTACTGTCTTTGTCTACCTCCAGATTCCGAAGAACAGGAGGAGACTCTCCCAGACCTACATATCTGGGAGAATGTTCAGAGGGCGAGAAGCTGTGGATTACTCTCCCCTAAGAACTGACTAAACTTTACCCTCGTCCAAGGTAAGTTTATTTTAGCTAGCCTTCTATGTAAAGGATCTGAGGCTAAGCTGTGTTTTTTCGAGCCTTTGGCTCGGAGCAAGTTCAGTGGGCGCCCCGAGTAGCTCAACTCTTTCCCACTGAACAGCGCAACGCTCTGTCACTCGCTGGGATTTTTGCGTGTCGGTTCTAACCACGCGACTTGTGGACCTTTTTAGGCCTTTCTCATTCACAAGTCTATAGCTGGGCTTCTATAACCCAGCTTCTGAGATCTAGATAGCTGCAGTTCTGCTAGGCTGCTTTTGCTAACTAGTCTCCCTTTAAGCAGTCCCTTGCCATGACTGCTGAACTATGTATCCACACAAGTAGTTTTTGAGCTCGATACATAATTCGAGATTGGTTGCCAAGCAATCTCTAGCGACAGAGCGTCATGCGCACTACAGACATGGCCTCTACCAGCAGCCATGCCCGAAGGAATCAATCACTGATCCTTCCGCAGGTTCCCCTACGGAAACCTTGTTACGACTTTTACTTCCTCTAGACAATTAAGCTCGATCCGCTTCATCCCGTTGCCGGAGACCGAAGTCCCAACAGTAGGAATTTGCAATTCTTGCTTAACTATCCAATCAGTAGTAGCGACGGGCGGTGTGTACAAAGGGCAGGGACGTAATCCCTATGAGTTGTTGACTCATAAGTACCAGGAATTCCTGGTTCACGTCTGCAAGTTACAACAGACGATCCCCTTGAAGCGCTGTACTTTTCTCTGATTGCCCAGTCCATTTCGGACCAAGGGCTGAGTACTCAATCTAAAAGTACACAGTGTAGCGCGCGTGCAGTCCAGAACATCTAAGGGCATCACAGACCTGTTATAGCCTCACTTCATCTGCGGTATTTAATTCCGCATAGTTCCTCTAAGAAGTGTTTGAATTCACATATAGTGAATTTCATTATTTAGATGGAGAAGATCTCGTTCGTTATCGGAATTAACCAGACAGATCACTCCACTAACTAAGAACGGCCATGCACCACCGCCCATATAATCATGAAAGATATTCAATCTGTCAATCCTTAAGATGTCTGGACCGGGTGAGTTTTCCCGTGTTGAGTCAAATTAAGCCGCAGGCTCCACTCCTGGTGGTGCCCTTCCGTCAATTCCTTTAAGTTTCGATTTTGCAACCATACTTCCCCCGGAACCAATAAACTTTGGTTTCCCGGTTAATCTCTTGCCAAGTCAAGATCGACTTTGACAAATTGTAGGTTGGTATAGTTTATGGTCAGAATTACGAGGGTATCTAATCCTCTTCAATACTCTGACTTTCGTTCTTGATTAATGAAAACATTCTTGGCAAATGCTTTCGCAGTAGTTTGTCTTGCCACGATCCAAGAATTTCACCTCTAACGTAGCAATACAAATGCCCCCGTCTGTTCCTTTCAATCATTACCGCACTCAGCCAACCGGCATCAATCGAGTAGCGGGTCATTCTCCATTATTCCATGCTTTATTATTCGATCCCAAAGGATGCTTTGAACACTCTAATTTTCTCAGGGTGAAAACACCGTTTCCACAGTTCGTCACATTTAAGTGCAAACTATTTCTTCGATGCGAAGGATGAGCGGAACGAGTCAACAGATTTAACTGAAGACCATGTTGCCGTTCTACTCAAACAGATCCAACTATGAGCTTTTTAAACGCAGCAACTATTGCATACGCTTGTAGAGGCTGGTATTACCGCGGCTGCTGGCACCAGACTTGCCCTCTACTCGTTCATCAATGGAGCTTTTAAGTCCATTCCATTCTGATTACAAACCATAAAGGTTCATATCATTATTTCTAGTCACTACCTCCTCGTGCGGAGAGTGGGTAATTTGCGTGCCTGCTGCCTTCCTTGGATGTGGTAGCCGTTTCTAAGGCTCCCTCTCCGGAATCGAACCCTGATTCCCCGTTACCCGTCACAACCATGGTAGTCCGTTACACTACCATCATAGGTTGATAGGTCAGAAATTCGGAAGTTCCGTCCCCAAGCCGAAGCTATCTGGGATCTTTCAGTTACTAGGACTCATCACGGGATGTGTCTGTACTTAGCAAATCACCCGGTGTAGTCTTGTAAAAGTCTCCGACAGTGTCGGACAATCAGCATGCATTAGCTGCAGGGTTACCGCAGTTATTCATTTAGCTTGCAAATCAACTAATAGATAGTAACTGATTTAATGAGCCATTCGCGGTTCCACTTTTTCAAGCTTCGCTTGCACATGCATGGCTTAGTCTTTCAGACAAGCATATGGCAACTGACAGGATCAATCAGTTTAATTGTACTTTGAACAATCTTTCGATTTGTTCGAATTTAGAAAGACATAGCCTTGCGGCCTCGTCAATCTTGCTTTGAGCTTTTTAAATCACGAAGAGTTTCAATGCATGCTTTGGCATGGCTACTAGTTACTACACAGTACTCTACACACTTAGAGTTACCCACGATTACACATTTCACATGCTGATGTTTCGGCTCGCGCGTACTAGAAACAGCATAATACTATGTGTACTGGTAGATAGCGCTCTGTGAGCATTTCCCATGAGCAGGTTTTGCCCTCCAAATCTCTGTTCTACTGTTACCAATACCGGCTAACAACTGTATCATACTAGGGAGAATTGACTCATGATTTAAAAACCAGATGTTCACATGTCGATGTTTCGGCTCTCGCCTACTAGAAACAACATAATACTAGTCTGTTAAAAATCTCAATCACGCCGCCTCTTCAGATACAGAAGTTTTACCTTTTATTGGTTAGAGAACAGCTTTCCAGCTGTCGACATGGTTACTAGTAACAACACCGTACTCAACACAAAAACTTTTCAACTTCACAACTTTCACATGCTGATGTTTCTGCTTTCGCATACTAGAAACAGCATAATACTTATTGTTTTGTCAAGTAATTTGTGTGTCTTTCCCATGTGAAGTTTCACCGGTCAACAATGTTTCCCTGACCAATTACGGCTACTAGTAGCTGTATAATACTAGGGAAAATGATTGAGGATTTAATATCAGATTTTCACATGTTGATGTTTCGGCTTTCGCCTACTAGAAACAACATAATACTAGTCTGCTAAGAAATCTCGCTCAAATTGCCTTTTCACATACAGAAGTTTCACCTTCTATTGGTTAGAGAACAGTTCTCAGCTGTCGACATGGTTACTAGTAACAACATCGTACTCAACACAAAAATTCTTCAACTTCACAACTTTCACATGCTGATGTTTCTGCTTTCGCGTACTAGAAACAGCATAATACTTATTGCTTTGTCAAGAAGTGTGTGTGTCTTTCCCATGCGAAAGTTTCACCGGTCAGCAATAATTGCCGTGTCCAATTAAGTTACTCATAGCTGTATAATACTAGGGAAAATGATTGAGGATTTAATATCAGATTTTCACATGTTGATGTTTCGGCTTTCGCCTACTAGAAACAACATAATACTAGTCTGCTAATAAATCTCGCTCAAATTGCCTTTTCACATACAGAAGTTTCACCTCTTCTTGGTCACTGTACAGATGATGCTGTCTGTTCTTTATTTGGTTCTGCTTATTATAAGGAGGGGCATCACTCCTTCCTCCTTGGTTTGCATGCATTAAGCCTGCTTTGTGAAAAGCGTATCTTTCTAGCTTTTCTTCGCCTTACTCGAGTAGGACGATACAATCCAGACATTAGTCAGTCTTGGTGTAAAGTCACTGAGTATTATTCGGTTCTGCTTTATTCAGCAATATGCTGTATAATTGTTGTAATTTGCGAACATATTTGTTCTCAGTTCCGAACTACTAGCGACGACAGATTACCAGCGGTCATGAGCCATCAAGGTAGTTCTTTGGTGCATCAAGTAGAGAGGTGCCATCAAACAACACTTCCCTAATAATGCTACACACATAGAATTTGCTACAGTGCAGCTTTTTACTTTGCAAAATTTGCGCACAAATTTTGCATAGAATAAATGTTTTATCAAGATTTTTAGATCCCCTCCCTTGAGAGAACGTTACTCCTTTAAGTGAACACCCCGCGGCGTCCTGTTGTTATTGCTTATAACCATTTCGCAAGCCGGAGGCATAATGCACTACGCAAGCCGCTACTTTGGCACAGAGGCACCTAGTTTTACACCCGGGACTTCAGGTGGCCCAGTTTTTACACCCAGTACAGCGGTGCCAGTTGGTAACCCGGTGGATCCTCGGAGACCAGACATGATCATAGATCAAACCCGATGTATGCTACTCCTGAACGTATAGTATCTCCACTGTGCAATGAAATTATCGTTCGTTTCGGGCCTTCCTATACGTTCAGCAGACAATCGCTAGGAATTCACCTCGTGACCCGTGGTGACCACACTGGATTTCAAGTTTATTGATTTGGACTGCTTTTCAGCTTCAGTTCTGCTCGATCTAGCTTGCCTAAGGCTTGATCTCGCTTTGCTCACCCCTGTAGGAGCCTCTACTAGTACCACTCGGAGTAATGGGGAATCCACCAGACCTAATCGATGAATGCCATCAAACAACAAACATCATACCCGGCTTCATCAGGCATATTTTATTACTTCCGAGAGGTACTTTAGTATCAGATCTTTCTCCATGCCTCTTATGAGGACCCGTCAGACCTTTCGGTTTATCGTTTAGCTTCAGTCCTGCTCGATCTAGCTTTCCCAAGGCTCGATCTAGCTCTATTCGCCCCACTAGAGGGCTCTCTAAGACCCCTCGGTCTTAGTGTTAGCTCCGGTACTGCTCGGTCGTGCTTGCTGAAGGCCCGACCCAGCTTTAGTTAGATTCTCGTACTTTCTCTTGGCCTCTCTAGGAGGACCAGACAGACCTCTCGGTCTATCGTTTAGCTTCAGTCCTGCTCGATCTAGCTTGCCCAAGGCTTGATCAAGCTCTATTCGCCCCGCTAGAGGGCTCTCTAAGACCCCTCGGTCTTAGTGTTATCTTCTGTAATGCCTAACCAAGCTTACTACAGGCCTTGGTCAGGTCTTTATCGGTCACCGATTAGTAACAGACCAATCATAGGGCCTTCCACCCTATCCGGGTTGAGGTCTTTAGTCCAGCCATATTTTGACAAGACACCTCTCCCTAATAATGCCCCACACATAGAATTACTGTCCATGCAGTATTTAACTTGTGTTTTTTTCTAAAATTTGATTTTCACTTTTTGGAGGTTCATTTGCTCCTCTGACACTCTTTCAGCTTCAATCTTACTCGATCTAGCTTTCCCAAGGCTCGATCTAGCTCTATTCGCCCCACTAGAGGGCTCTCTAAGACACTTCGGTCTTAGTGTTAGCTCCGGTCTTGCTCAATCGTGCTTGCTGAAGGCGCGATCAAGCTTTAGTTAGCTTCTCGTACTTCCTCTTGGCCTCTCTAGGAGGACCAGACAGACCTCTCGGTCTATCGTTTAGCTTCAGTCCTGCTCGATCTAGCTTTCCCAAGGCTCGATCTAGCTCTATTCGCCCTGCTAGAGGGCTCTCTAAGACCCTCGGTCTTAGTGTTAGCTCCGGTACAGCTCGGTCGTGCTTGCTGAAGGCCCGATCAAGCTTTAGTTAGATTCTCGTACTTTCTCTTGGCCTCTCTAGGAGGACCAGACAGACCTCTCGGTCTATCGTTTAGCTTCAGTCCTGCTTGATCTAGCTTTCCCAAGGCTCGATCTAGCTCTATTCGCCCTGCTAGAGGGCTCTCTAAGACCCCTCGGTCTTAGTGTTAGCTCCGGTACAGCTCGGTCGTGCTTGCTGAAGGCCCGATCAAGCTTTAGTTAGCTTCTCGTACTTTCTCTTGGCCTCTCTAGGAGGACCAGACAGACCTCTCGGTCTATCGTTTAGCTTCAGTCCTGCTCGATCTAGCTTTCCCAAGGCTCGATCTAGATCTATTCGCCCTGCTAGAGGGCTCTCTAAGACCCCTCGGTCTTAGTGTTAGCTCCGGTACAGCTCGGTCGTGCTTGCTGAAGGCCTGATCAAGCTTTAGTTAGCTTCTCGTACTTTCTCTTGGCCTCTCTAGGAGGACCAGACAGACCTTTCGGTCTCTTGCTTAGCTTCAGTCCTGCTCGATCTAGCTTTCCCAAGGCTCGATCTAGCTCTATTCGCCCCGCTAGAGGGCTCTCTAAGACCCCTCGGTCTTAGTGTTAACTCCTGTAATGCCTAACCAAGCTTACTACAGGCCTTGGTCAGGTCTTTATCGGTCACCGATTAGTAACAGACCGATCATGGGGCCTTCCACCCTATCCGGGTTGAGGTCTTTAGTCCAGCCATATTTTGACAAGACACCTCCCCCTAATAATGCCCCCACACATAGAAATACTGTCCATGCAGTATTTAACTTGTGTTTTTTCTAAAATTTGATTTTCACTTTTTGGAGGTTCATTTGCTCCTCTGACACTCTTTCAGCTTCAATCTTACTCGATCTAGCTTTCCAAGGCTCGATCTAGCTCTATTCGCCCCACCAGAGGGCTCTCTAAGACACTTCGGTCTTAGTGTTAGCTCCGGTCTTGCTCAATCGTGCTTGCTGAAGGCGCGATCAAGCTTTAGTTAGCTTCTCGTACTTTCTCTTGGCCTCTCTAGGAGGACCAGACAGACCTCTCGGTCTATCGTTTAGCTTCAGTCCTGCTCGATCTAGCTTTCCCAAGGCTCGATCTAGCTCTATTCGCCCCGCTAGAGGGCTCTCTAAGACCCCTCGGTCTTAGTGTTAGCTCCGGTACAGCTCGGTCGTGCTTGCTGAAGGCCCGATCAAGCTTTAGTTGGCTTCTCGTACTTTCTCTTGGCCTCTCTAGGAGGACCAGACAGACCTCTCGGTCTCTTGCTTAGCTTCAGTCCTGCTCGATCTAGCTTGCCCAAGGCTTGATCAAGCTCTATTCGCCCCGCTAGAGGGCTCTCTAAGACCCCTCGGTCTTAGTGTTAGCTCCGGTACAGCTCGGTCGTGCTTGCTGAAGGCCCGATCAAGCTTTAGTTAGCTTCTCGTTTTTTCTCTTGGCCTCTCTAGGAGGACCAGACAGACCTCTCGGTCTATCGTTTAGCTTCAGTCCTGCTCGATCTAGCTTTCCCAAGGCTCGATCTAGCTCTATTCGCCCCGCTAGAGGGCTCTCTAAGACCCCTCGGTCTTAGTGTTAGCTCCGGTACAGCTCGGTCGTGCTTGCTGAAGGCCCGATCAAGCTTTAGTTGGCTTCTCGTACTTTCTCTTGGCCTCTCTAGGAGGACCAGACAGACCTCTCGGTCTATCCTTTAGCTTCAGTCCTGCTCGATCTAGCTTTCCCAAGGCTCGATCTAGCTCTATTCGCCCGCTAGAGGGCTCTCTAAGACCCCTCGGTCTTAGTGTTATCTCCTGTAATGCCTAACCAAGCTTACTACAGGCCTTGGTCAGGTCTTTATCGGTCACCGATTAGTAACAGACCGATCATAGGGCCTTCCACCCTATCTGGGTTGAGGTCTTTAGTCCAGCCATATTTTGACAAGACACCTCCCCCTAATAATGCCCCACACATAGAATTACTGTTTATGCAGCTTTTCACTTGTGAAATTTTTAATTTTCGCAATTATTATAGAATAAGTGTTTGCGCAGCTTTTCATAGGTCGAGCTCTAGCTAGCTAGCTCAAGCTAGCTAGCTAGCTCAAGCTCAAGCTATCTAGCTCAAGCTCAAGCCAGCTAGCTCAAGCTCAAGCTAGCTAGCTAGCTCAAGCTCAAGCTAGCTAGCTAGCTCAAGCTCAAGCTAGCTAGCTCAAGCTCAAGCTAGCTAGCTCAAGCTCAAGCTAGCTAGCTAGCTCAAGCTCAAGCTCAAGCTAGCTAGCTCAAGCTCAAGCTCAAGCTAGCTAGCTAGCTCAAGCTCAAGCTAGCTAGCTAGCTCAAGCTCAAGCTAGCTAGCTAGCTCAAGCTCAAGCTAGCTAGCTCAAGCTCAAGCTCAAGCTCAAGCTAGCTAGCTAGCTCAAGCTAGCTAGCTAGCTCAAGCTCAAGCTAGCTAGCTAGCTCAAGTTCAAGCTAGCTAGCTAGCTCAAGCTCAAGCTAGCTAGCTAGCTCAAGCTCAAGCTAGCTAGCTCAAGCTCAAGCTAGCTAGCTCAAGCTCAAGCTAGCTAGCTAGCTCAAGCTCAAGCTCAAGCTAGCTAGCTCAAGCTCAAGCTCAAGCTAGCTAGCTAGCTCAAGCTCAAGCTAGCTAGCTAGCTCAAGCTCAAGCTCAAGCTAGCTAGCTAGCTCAAGTTCAAGCTAGCTAGCTAGCTCAAGCTCAAGCTAGCTAGCTCAAGCTCAAGCTAGCTAGCTCAAGCTCAAGCCAGCTAGCTCAAGCTCAAGCTCAAGCTAGCTAGCTAGCTCAAGCACAAGCTAGCTAGCTAGCTCAATCTCAAGCTAGCTAGCTCAAGCTCAAGCTAGCTAGCTCAAGCTCAAGCTAGCTAGCTAGCTCAAGCTCAAGCTCAAGCTAGCTAGCTCAAGCTCAAGCTCAAGCTAGCTAGCTAGCTCAAGCTCAAGCTAGCTAGCTAGCTCAAGCTCAAGCTCAAGCTAGCTAGCTCAAGCTCAAGCTCAAGCTAGCTAGCTAGCTCAAGCTCAAGCTGGCTAGCTAGCTCAAGCTCAAGCTAGCTAGCTAGCTCAAGCTCAAGCTAGCTAGCTCAAGCTCAAGCTCAAGCTCAAGCTAGCTAGCTAGCTCAAGCTAGCTAGCTAGCTCAAGCTCAAGCTAGCTAGCTAGCTCAAGTTCAAGCTAGCTAGCTAGCTCAAGCTCAAGCTAGCTAGCTAGCTCAAGCTCAAGCTAGCTAGCTCAAGCTCAAGCTAGCTAGCTCAAGCTCAAGCTAGCTAGCTAGCTCAAGCTCAAGCTCAAGCTAGCTAGCTCAAGCTCAAGCTCAAGCTAGCTAGCTAGCTCAAGCTCAAGCTAGCTAGCTAGCTCAAGCTCAAGCTAGCTAGCTAGCTCAAGTTCAAGCTAGCTAGCTAGCTCAAGCTCAAGCTAGCTAGCTCAAGCTCAAGCTAGCTAGCTCAAACTCAAGCTAGCTAGCTAGCTCAAGTTCAAGCTAGCTAGCTAGCTCAAGCTCAAGCTAGCTAGCTAGCTCAAGCTCAAGCTAGCTAGCTCAAGCTCAAGCTAGCTAGCTCAAGCTCCAGCTAGCTAGCTAGCTCAAGCTCAAGCTCAAGCTAGCTAGCTCAAGCTCAAGCTCAAGCTAGCTAGCTAGCTCAAGCTCAAGCTAGCTAGCTAGCTCAAGCTCAAGCTAGCTAGCTAGCTCAAGTTCAAGCTAGCTAGCTAGCTCAAGCTCAAGCTAGCTAGCTCAAGCTCAAGCTAGCTAGCTCAAGCTCAAGCCAGCTAGCTCAAGCTCAAGCTCAAGCTAGCTAGCTAGCTCAAGCACAAGCTTGCTAGCTAGCTCAAGCTCAAGCTAGCTAGCTCAAGCTCAAGCTAGCTAGCTCAAGCTCAAGCTAGCTAGCTCAAGCTCAAGCTCAAGCTAGCTAGCTAGCTCAAGCACAAGCTTGCTAGCTAGCTCAAGCTCAAGCTAGCTAGCTCAAGCTCAAGCTAGCTAGCTCAAGCTCAAGCTAGCTAGCTAGCTCAAGCTCAAGCTCAAGCTAGCTAGCTCAAGCTCAAGCTCAAGCTAGCTAGCTGGCTCAAGCTCAAGCTAGCTAGCTAGCTCAAGCTCAAGCTAGCTAGCTAGCTCAAGCTCAAGCTAGCTAGCTCAAGCTCAAGCTCAAGCTAGCTAGCTAGCTCAAGCTAGCTAGCTAGCTCAAGCTCAAGCTAGCTAGCTAGCTCAAGTTCAAGCTAGCTAGCTAGCTCAAGCTCAAGCTAGCTAGCTAGCTCAAGCTCAAGCTAGCTAGCTCAAGCTCAAGCTAGCTAGCTCAAGCTCAAGCTAGCTAGCTAGCTCAAGCTCAAGCTCAAGCTAGCTAGCTCAAGCTCAAGCTCAAGCTAGCTAGCTAGCTCAAGCTCAAGCTAGCTAGCTAGCTCAAGCTCAAGCTAGCTAGCTAGCTCAAGTTCAAGCTAGCTAGCTAGCTCAAGCTCAAGCTAGCTAGCTCAAGCTCAAGCTAGCTAGCTCAAGCTCAAGCCAGCTAGCTCAAGCTCAAGCTCAAGCTAGCTAGCTAGCTCAAGCACAAGCTAGCTAGCTAGCTCAAGCTCAAGCTAAGCTAGCTAGCTCAAGCTCAAGCTAGCTAGCTCAAGCTCAAGCTAGCTAGCTAGCTCAAGCTCAAGCTCAAGCTAGCTAGCTCAAGCTCAAGCTCAAGCTAGCTAGCTAGCTCAAGCTCAAGCTAGCTAGCTAGCTCAAGCTCAAGCTAGCTAGCTCAAGCTCAAGCTCAAGCTAGCTAGCTAGCTCAAGCTCAAGCTAGCTAGCTAGCTCAAGCTCAAGCTAGCTAGCTAGCTCAAGCTCAAGCTAGCTAGCTCAAGCTCAAGCTCAAGCTCAAGCTAGCTAGCTAGCTCAAGCTAGCTAGCTAGCTCAAGCTCAAGCTAGCTAGCTAGCTCAAGTTCAAGCTAGCTAGCTAGCTCAAGCTCAAGCTAGCTAGCTAGCTCAAGCTCAAGCTAGCTAGCTCAAGCTCAAGCTAGCTAGCTCAAGCTCAAGCTAGCTAGCTGCTCAAGCTCAAGCTCAAGCTAGCTAGCTCAAGCTCAAGCTCAAGCTAGCTAGCTAGCTCAAGCTCAAGCTAGCTAGCTAGCTCAAGTTCAAGCTAGCTAGCTAGCTCAAGCTCAAGCTAGCTAGCTAGCTCAAGCTCAAGCTAGCTAGCTCAAGCTCAAGCTAGCTAGCTCAAGCTCAAGCTAGCTAGCTAGCTCAAGTTCAAGCTAGCTAGCTAGCTCAAGCTCAAGCTAGCTAGCTAGCTCAAGCTCAAGCTAGCTAGCTCAAGCTCAAGCTAGCTAGCTCAAGCTCAAGCTAGCTAGCTAGCTCAAGCTCAAGCTCAAGCTAGCTAGCTCAAGGCTAGCTCAAGCTCAAGCTAGCTAGCTAGCTCAAGCTCAAGCTAGCTAGCTAGCTCAAGCTCAAGCTAGCTAGCTAGCTCAAGCTCAAGCTAGCTAGCTAGCTCAAGCTCAAGCTCAAGCTAGCTAGCTAGCTCAAGCTCAAGCTAGCTAGCTCAAGCTCAAGCTAGCTAGCTCAAGCTCAAGCTCAAGCTAGCTAGCTAAGCTCAAGCTCAAGCTAGCTAGCTAGCTCAAGCTCAAGCTAGCTAGCTCAAGCTCAAGCTAGCTAGCTCAAGCTCAAGCTAGCTAGCTCAAGCTCAAGCTCAAGCTAGCTAGCTAGCTCAAGCACAAGCTTGCTAGCTAGCTCAAGCTCAAGCTAGCTAGCTCAAGCTCAAGCTAGCTAGCTCAAGCTCAAGCTCAAGCTAGCTAGCTCAAGCTCAAGCTCAAGCTAGCTAGCTCAAGCTCAAGCTCAAGCTAGCTAGCTAGCTCAAGCTCAAGCTAGCTAGCTAGCTCAAGCTCAAGCTAGCTAGCTAGCTCAAGCTCAAGCTAGCTAGCTCCAAGCTCAAGCTCAAGCTAGCTAGCTAGCTCAAGCTAGCTAGCTAGCTCAAGCTCAAGCTAGCTAGCTAGCTCAAGTTCAAGCTAGCTAGCTAGCTCAAGCTCAAGCTAGCTAGCTAGCTCAAGCTCAAGCTATCTAGCCTCAAGCTCAAGCTAGCTAGCTCAAGCTCAAGCTACTAGCTAGCTCAAGCTCAAGCTCAAGCTAGCTAGCTCAAGCTCAAGCTCAGCTAGCTAGCTAGCTCAAGCTCAAGCTAGCTAGCTAGCTCAAGCTCAAGCTCAAGCTAGCTAGCTCAAGCTCAAGCTCAGCTAGCTAGCTCAAGCTCAAGCTAGCTAGCTCAAGCTCAAGCTAGCTAGCTCAAGCTCAAGCCAGCTAGCTCAAGCTCAAGCTCAAGCTAGCTAGCTAGCTCAAGCTCAGCTCAAGCTCAAGCTAGCTAGCTAGCTCAAGTTCAAGCTAGCTAGCTAGCTCAAAGTCAAGCTAGCTAGCTCAAGCTCAGCCTAGCTAGCTCAAGCTCAGCCAGCTAGCTCAAGCTCAAGCTCAAGCTAGCTAGCTAGCTCAAGCTCAAGCTAGCTAGCTCAAGCTCAAGCTAGCTAGCTAGCTAGCTCAAGCTCAAGCTCAAGCTAGCTAGCTCAAGCTCAAGCTCAAGCTAGCTAGCTCAAGCTCAAGCTCAAGCTAGCTAGCTCAGCTCAAAGCTCAAGCTAGCTAGCTCAAGCCCAAGCTCAAGCTAGCTAGCTAGCTCAAGCTCAAGCTAGCTAGGCTCAAGCTCAAGCTCAAGCTCAAGCTAGCTAGCTAGCTAGCTCAAGCTCAAGCT
>NW_027452343.1:0-29500 GCF_964194025.1 Convolutriloba macropyga
AATTTCGTTTTTTTTCGAGGAGTTATCGAGGATTGAAGTTTTGTGTGAACAATGGGATCTTTAGCATGATTGTTCACTTTTAGTACAATTTTTCTTCAAACTAAGATCTTTTTTACGAAAACATTAATTCAAATTTCTATAAAAAGAATAAATTTTGAGTTCGTAAAAAGTTGAATGCAAGGCGATAGAAAGACTAGTTCTGGTCTCATAGGGAAGTTCACTATCAAAAAAAAAATCGAACTCTAATTGAGAGCCCTTTTTTTAATAAAACTTTTTCTCTTTTTTGGCTTTTTTAAGTCACCTAGAGACAAGTCACATTTTATATCGACGTTCTATTAATGACAAAACTCCTTTATAGTCGAATGAAGCGCAATGAACAAAAAACGTCGTTTTCAAGGAATTGCTCATGTTTTTTTTGGCTTCGATTCTGAGTTTTCGTATTTTGAATGAAATTTGAATTTCTTTTTGAAGTTTTACTATTTTTTTGGAGTCCTATGGTAGGGATTCATTGACTAACAGTGCAATATGTTCCATAATGAGCATTAAGTGAACATGTCTATTTCATTGAGGGGGCGGCTAATGGCTGTTAAGACTTAAAAATAATTTTTCGAATTTTTTTTGAATATTAAAGAATCATAATCTTATTATAGTGAATTGTAAGTCAGTCCGGGGTGAGAGCACCCTCTTCCTTCCTACTGCAACCAAAATTAAACTGGTTAGCGGTTTTATCTTCTATCTATTGGTTATATGACTTCAATGACAAAAAATTTCAATTTTTTAAAATTTTTTTTGGATTTTTACGTATTATTGGTTACTTTTGAAATCTTATCACATTATCCAAATATTGACAGTTCCCATTAGCTTAAAAACGATGTTCTGTGGATGACCAATAAAAATTTTAAACAAAAATTTATGGTTTAAAATGGCTTCGACACGTTCTTCTTGCACTTTTCTACTGATTTTTTGGTTTTCTCCTGTTTTTTTTGTTGTTTTAATAGTCATTATACTTACTGTCATCTCATAATGAATACCTATGCATGACAAACATAAATGTACTGCCACCGGGGCATCTTTGAGCGTTTTTAATGACTTCCGTTGAAAGCTATTGAATTTAATGTCTGTTAAAATAAAAATCATTTTTCGAAAATTTTATTTGAACAATAACAATTCCTAAATTTTTCTTGAACTGTTAGTGAGTTTCAGTATTGACTGGACCCACTTGCTTTTTACTGCGACTAAAAATATTCTGTTTAGCTGTTTTATCTTCTAGCTATTGGTTATATGACTTCAATGACAAAGATTTCAATTTTTTAAATTTTTTTTTTTGGATTTTTTGAATTATTGGTCACTTCTGAACTCTTTATCACATTATCCAAAGATTATTGTAATCCAATTGGCTTAGAGAGGACGTTCAGTGGATCACAGAGAAAGTTTTCAGAGAATAGCTAATGGTTTAATTGTCTTCGACACTTTCTTCTCGCATTTTTCTACTGAATTTTAGTTTTTGCTGTTTTTGTTATTGTTTTCTGTCATAAGACTTATTGTGATGTCTTTTTAACTATCTATGCATGACAGACATCATTTTCCTCCCTATGGGTTATATCTGAGCATCGTCATTGAGCTCCGATGAAAGATTGAGTTTACTGGCTGTTAAGGGTTTAAAAATAATTTTTCGAAACTTTTTTGAAATTCAACCATTCCTAATTTTTTTTTCGTGAATACTCTTGGTCATTGTTGGTTCTAACAGAATCCATTTCCGTTCTACTATAGCCAAAATTAATCTGGTTAGCGGTTTTATCTTCTACCTATTAGTTTTAAAACATCAATGCCACGAGAATTCATTTTTTTTGGGTACTTTATTTTGTTTTTCGATCCTTTTGAAATCTTATCACATCATCTTACTGCTGAGAGTCCCTATTGGTTTAGGGAAGAAGTTCAACGGATCATAAATAAAGTTTTCAGGGAAGAGCTTATGATTTGAGTTGCTTCGACATTTTCTTCAGGCACTTTTCTACTGAATTTGTGGTTTTTGCCTCTCTCTGTTGTTGTTTTCATAGTCATTAACTTGTTGTAAGGTCTTATTGATGAAATACGATTGGCAAAAAAACTTATTGTCCCCTCGAGGCATCATTTATTGTATATACTGGCTTCCGTTGAAGGCTAATGAATTTAATGGCGTTGATAATACGTGTTTTCCCGCAATTTTCGTGCGTCTAATGTATTTGTTTATATTTGTTGATTTTTTGAAATTATATTGATAAAAAGGTTTTCCCATTGCTCCTGAAAAATTAATTTAAAATTGAAGAGTGTTTAGTGAAAAGTTCATTTTTTTAATGCCTTCGACCCTTTTGTCGCTCAATTTTTTTTTCCTGAATTCGCTGTTTTTGTTCTTTAGGTAGCCGTAAATTGCTCACAGATCTCATAGGCTTGTAATTGAGGACTGAATGAATGATGTTGCTCGAAACATTCAGTATATAGCGAATAGGTTCCTTTCGTCAAATTTAACTTCTATTCATCAATCAGATGTCCCATCGAATTTCGTGTATTTCAAGAAATAACATATATATTTGATATTATGTGCCACTGTTGTTTCGTTTTTCTGAACGTTTATTGAATGGCCATTTTTTGCGTTTCTTTTTCTCTTCCTTCAGAACAATCGCGTAATAACAGATCCCAATGGTTTTTAAATGTGGCCCAAGTAAACTTATTTAATCTTTCAGTATAAATCCTTCAACTGAAATAGCAGAAATAACAACTGAATTAAAAATACATATTCTGATGATAGATAGGTATTGATTTTAATGGTAGCAAAGGTTTGTGTTTTCGCAAATCGTTTGTAATTTTTTGAGTTTCTCTTTAGTTTGTTTCTATGGCATAGTCTGACCACAGACGGGTGCTTTTGGTTTTGTAATGACTTTTTAGTAATTTATCAAGGATTTTTTTATTAAAAACCAATGTTTTTTAAGATTTTTGAATTTTCTTGGTGCAAAAAATGTTGATTAATTTTTAAGTTTCGCCTCACTGTTCGTTCTTTTTGTCGGCTTGTTACCTAGTCTCGTTAAGAAAACTTTTCATCTGCTGTATAGTTAGTAAAAGGTAAACTTGTGTAGTTAAGGTTTTATCTGACTGCATTTTGACGTTGTTACCAGGTGCTTTTAAATTTAGATATTCATTTTTTGCCGCCAAAATTTTGTTGGTGCTATTTTTTTTCTAGTCTCTTCAATGTCAGGTCACGTTGGTGCTGTAATGAAGCATGGCATTAGTAATTCAATTAGTAGATAGAATGTGTAACGATTGTTTTAAACTCAAACATCTATTTTTGTTATCTCTTGATTTGGTTGACATTTTAGTCAAAAATGTAGATGAGCTCGGGTCGGAACATCATGTGCGAACGCACATTAACGAGCCGCCTTGTTCGAATTTTGATCACATAAAGGATTGTAATTGGAGGTAATCTCTAATAACTATATGAAAAGAAAAGATTTACTGAATTGTTATGCTGAGAATAAACAAAAAAAGGAAATGCAAGTCAAAGAGAAATAAATTGGAACGGATAATAAATGTTGTTTCTAAAATAAATGATTGTGTATGATTTAAGAGGATTAATCGTAAATACAGAAATGAGTGACTGGATGCAACAATAAACAGTTTTATGCCGAGGCTCGAAATGTTTTAACTTCATATATATATATATATATATATATATATATATATATATATATATATATATATATATATATATATATAATGCGGTATTATCGAATTGAGTACGCGTGTAAGCATACCACCTCCTTTCTCTCCCATGTTCCAATTAGTCCCATTTCAACAAGTTATAACAATATTTTTTAATTAGACGTTCAGGATTGAAAAGTTATGTGAAATCCTTGCACAGCATATACATTATTTACTGATGAGTAAATTTTTCCCTCTTTGTTCTGGGGTGGTGACGGGAGGGGTTGTTTAATATTTGAAGGGGGTTTTTAAGAGGGGGAGAGACATGGTGCGCTATCATCAAAAATGTTCTAATTTCGAATATTGAACTTTGCAGCCTGGCATTAGCTGCTACCGAACGAACATATTTCAACTGAAGACGGTTTTCCTCAATTTTTATCAGGTTTATTGATCTCTCAGTAGATAAGTAAACAACACTTGGAGACACAGTAGCCGACGGAATGAGAAATATTGAGGAAGTTGATTCGACCTCAACATAGCTTAGTGGGTTTTTGATAACGGAATAAGAGCACAGTGGGTTTCTTCCTTTTGACATTTGATCTTGAGATGCCAGCAGGAAGCTGTTTGAAAGAGATTCTTCCGCGGCTTTTGAAACAAGGCAAACACGTAACCCAATAACCGGTAGATTCTTCTAAGGTGTCTGAAAATTTGAGAAATTTTATAGAATTATGCAACCTTGGGAATTAAGAACGGAAATTTTTGTAAACGCTATTGGAATCAGAGCTTTCTTAACATGACAATATCAGATGGAAAATCCGGTGAATAAAGCTACAAAAAGTACAAAACATTTCAAAAAAGTAAACAAGGTAATCATTTTAAAAATGAAACCAGATAGAAAGGATACTTTGTTCTAATAGAGAAGAATGTTCATATATCCCATGAACTGTGAACATTACTATTTTAGGGTCCTTCTGTTTTTTCCATACCTGTCAACAATCAAGTCGAATTTTAATCTTTATTAGACCAAGACAATTTTTTTAGATTCCGCAAAGATTAGTTTTACATAATGCCATTTTAGAAACGCTTGCAAACAAAACTTTTGTTGAATTCCATATTCTGAGACAACTATTTGTGTTTATCATTTTTGTATTGATCATATTTGTGTTAGGTTTATATAAAAATAAATGTTTCAAAGTGGGAATGCATCAACTTTTTTCCAGCGAACAGTACTTACTTTTTGACAAATGGCGAGCATCATATTTTCTCCTTAACCACTGAACTACAAAGCAAAAATTCTATCAAAAATGCAAAAGAACAAAATATCTGACCAAAATTGAGCTCTGAGAAATTGACCTTTCTCTGATCACTCTATTTCGAGTGGTCTTGAATCTGATCAGAAGCAATTTCGAGCGCATTTGAGTCTTAGCGTGGCGGTATTGAGCGCACATTAGTCTAATCAGAAGAAAATTCCGAGACCACTTCTAGCGCACGCGGAGTTTCTGGCACTCGATAGTCTGATTAGAGTTCATTTCGGCCTGGAACGGTTCGATTAGAGATCATGTTGGTCTGGATCCTCAACCTGGGATTAGAACGGACGTTACTAGTTTGTATTTTTCTAACCAAACAGCTGCCTTCAAGAGTATTTTATTGTCATCAAATTAAATTAAAATGGGTCACATGAAGAGCACTTTATCTGCTGTGCGTAATATAATTATATTTTAACGAATTGCAGAGTTTAATTGTGAGTTCTGTCTAACTTTAACATTTTGCTTGCGTTGCCGTCGTAACTTGTGCTAGCTTTTGTTGAAAATAATCTTTTTTATGTGGTGTTGTGATAAGGGAAGGAAATTTCTGTTTTGTTCAGACCCCTCTTGAGGGGGAGGGGGAAATTTATCCTCGAATGGGTTTTTTTATTTCCGTCAATTTTTTGACCGATCGATATTTTTATCGTAGAGAGTTCTGAGTGGTATGATTAAAAAGCTCGTCCCGCAAAGAAAATGAAATAAAAAAATATTTTTTCGAACTTAATTTCTAGAGCGAGTTATCGATGTTCAAATTTATATGAATATTAGACCAACTTGCGTGAAAATTTTTTCACATTTTCCGGAACTTCTTCCTAAAATTTTGTAATTTTTGTCATCATAAATTAAAACGCGTGATTTGAAGAGGACCTTATCTGCGTGTGCAATAAAATTATATGCTAAAGAATAGCAGAAGATTAGGAGTGAGATCGTTTTAACTTTATCATATTGTTTGATTTGCCTTACAAGTTTTGTTAGCTTTTGTTGAAAATAATCTTTTCATCTGGTGTTGTTATAAAGGTAGGAAAATGTATTAGACCGATTTGCGTTGTATTTTTTCACATTTTCCTGAATTTTTTCCTAAAAATTTTGTCATTTTGCTAATATTCTTAAGGTTTTAAGAATGGAATCGTTGAATTTATTTTTAAAGTCAATATAAATGTTGACTAATTTATTTTATTTGGCTAAAGTTTTGACACATTATTTGAAAATTCAGATTCTTTATCAAAAATTGCACAAAATAAGCTACTTTGATCCACCCAAAAACCAATGACAAAATCTTTGTATACACAAAAAGCGGCTATTCCTACTTCAAACTCCGATGAATGTCCAAGATTAATAAATTTGTAATATATTATGCTAACTTTACTCGTTGATTATCAAAAACGCAGCATCAATTTTTGAATTTTTAACTAACAAATTATCTATATCTAAAATATTTGGAAAATTAACTGTTCCTATTGGACTAACAACATTAGCAGGGCTAAATTTGGACCAACCTTGGATTGATACAATCCAAAAATTATTCGGACTGTAATCAGTCGGTCTTTTAAAAAAATGATTTTTTATACATTAATTTTACAATAGAACATTTTAAATCTAAGAAAATTAGTGAAAGTCCATATTATCTTCCCAAGCAGATCCAAATTATTGTATCAAGTTTTTTAATTGAAAGCTTATGGTTGTTTTGACGTGGCTTGTCTTTTCATTAGCAATCATCTGAGGATTGGCTTTTACAGAGACAATGAGATTACTGAAACGTTATATTCAATGAAATGAGTTGATTATAAAGATATCAAGAGGTTTGTTATTGTATAAAACATTTCTCTGATCACGCTATTTAGAGCGCACTTGTAACTGATCAAAGACGATTTCGAGCGCATTTGAGCCTTAGTGTGGCGGTTTTGAGCGCATATTAGTCTCATCAGAAGCCAAATTCTGAGCCAACTTCTAGCGCACACGGAGTTTCGGGCAGACGATAGTCAGAACAGAAGTCATTTTATCCAAGAAAGGTCCAATCGGAGATAATTTTGGCCTGGATTTAAACCAGGGATTAGGATGGAGGCTACTGGCTTGTATCGTTCTAACCAAACAGCTACCTTCAAGAGTATTTCATTTTCATCAATATAAATTGAAAAACGTTACTTGAAGAGGACCTTATCTGCTGTATGCAATATAAATATATTCTAAAGAATTGCAGAAGTTTAGGTGTGAGTTCGTTCTAACTTTATCATATTGTTTGAGTTGCCGTTATAAGTTTTAATAGCTTTTGTTGAAGTAATCTTCTCATCTGGTGTTGTGATAAAGGAAGGAATTGTTTCTGTTCAGACCACTCATGAGGGGTTTAGGAGGAATTTATACATAAATGGGGCTTATTTTTGTGCAATCAGTTTTGACCCACCGATACATTCATCGCAGCGAGTTAGGAATGGCGTCGTTAAAAAGCCCGTCAAGCAAAGAATCTGGAATTAAAAAAATTTTTTTTTGAATTTAATTTCTAGAGCGAGTTATTGACCTTAAATGTTTCGTGAAGATTAGACCGCATTGCGTTATAATTTTTCACATTTTATGCAGTTTTTATCTAAAATTCTGTCATTTTTGCTAAAATTTGTTTAAAGTTATAAAAATAGAAATGTTGATTTTAATTTTAAGGACAAAATAGATGTTGACTATTTTGATTTAAATTTTTGGCTAAGATTTTGACTTAATATTCAAAAAAATTCAGACTTTGATCAAAAATTGCAAGAAATAAGCTACTTTGGTCCACTTTGGTTAAATTGACTGGAAGTACGCATCCAAATCCACGGACACAATATTTGTAGACTCAAAAAGCGGCTATTCCCACTTCAAATTCCAATGAGAGCTTCCAATGTTGTTTTTTGCTATTTTTACTGGATGATTATCAAAAACGCAGCATTCATTTTTGATTTTTTTAAAACAATTTAGCATATCTGAATGATTTGGAAAAATAACTGTTCCTATTGGACCAACAGCATCAGCAGGGCTAGTTTTGGACCAACCTTAGATTGATATAATATAAAAAAAATTCGGATTGTAATCAGTCGGTCTTTTTAAGAAATTGATTTTTTATATATTAATTTTAAAATAGAACGTATTAAGTCAAAGACCACTAATGGAAGACCATATTATCTTCCCAAGCATGTCCATATTATTGTATCTAGTTTTTCAATAGAAAACTTTTGGTATTGGCTTGTCTTTTTATTACCAATCATCTGAGGCTTTTACAGATACAAAGAGATTACTGAAACATTATATTCAATGACATGAATCGGTTATAATGATATCAAGAGAATTTTTAATGTACAAACATTTCTCTGATCACGCTATTTCGAGCGCATTTGAGTCTTAGTGTGGTAGTTTTTAGCGCACATCAACCTAATCAGAGAAAAACTTCGAGCCCACTTCTAGCGCACAAGGAGTTTCCGGCTCACAATAGTCTGATTAGAGTTCATTTCTGCCTGGAACGGTCCAATCAGAGATCATGTTGGTCTGGAACCTCAAACTGGGATTAGAAGAGACGTTATTAGTTTGTATGTATGTAGGCAAACAGCTAACTTCAAGAGTATTTTACAGTCATCAAATTAAATTAAAATGGGTCACATGAAGAGCACTTTATCTATATATATCGTCGCAATATAACTATATTTTAAAGAATTGCAGAATTTAATTGTGAGTTCTGTCTAACTTTATCATTTTGCTTGCGTTGCCGTTGTTACTTGTGCTAGCTTTTGTTGAAAATAATCTTTTTTTGTGGTGTTGTGATAAAGGTAGGACCCTTCTTTTTTGTTCAGACCCCTCTTGAGGAGGATGGGGAAATTTATCCTCAATTTGGTTTTTTTTCGTTCAGTCTTTTTTTTGACCGATAGAGTATTTTTATTGTTGAGAGTTGTGAGTGGTATGACTAAAAAGCCCGTCCAGCAAATAACATGGAATAAAAACATTTTTTTTTCGAAATTAATTTCTGGAGCGAGTTATCGATGTTGAAATTTATTTGAATATTAGACCAACTTTCGTGAAATTTTTTCACCTTTTCCGGAACTTTTTCCTAAAATTTTGTCATTTTTGCTAAAATTGTTAAACGTTTTAAGAATAGATTTTTTGAAATTATTTATAAAGACAAAATAAATGTTGACTAATTTGATTTAATTTTTTTGGCTAAAATTTTGACTTAATATTTAAAAATTCAGATTTATCATCAAAACCCCCCAAAAAAATAATCTATTTTGGTCTATTTTGATTAACCCGAAAACCACTGACAAAGTCTCTACATACTCAAAAAGCAGCTAATCCTACTTGAAATTCCAATGAAACTCCCCTGTAATTAAATTTATACCGTTTTTTGCTAATTTTACTCGTTGATTATCAAAAATGCAGCATTAGTTTTCGTATTTTTCACTAAAATATTATCTATATTCAAAAAATTTGGAAAATAACTGTTCCTTTTGGACCAACGGCTATAGTAAGGCTAGTTTTGGACCAACAATGGATTGATACAGTTCAAAAATAATTCGGATTGCAATCAGTCGGTCTTTAAAAAAATTTATTTTTTTTCAAAATATTTTTTTTACAATAGAACATTTTTAATCTAAGACAACTAAAGAAAGGCCATATTATCTTCCCAAGCAGATCCAATTTATTGTTTATAGTTTTTTAATTGAAAGCTTGTTGTCGTTTTGACTTTGCTTGTCTTTTCATTATCAATCATCTTAAGATCGAGTTTTACCGAGACAAAGAGATTACTGAGACATTATACTCAATATAATAAACTGATTATAAAGATATGAAGAGAATTTATAATGTAAGAAACATTTCTCTGATCACGCTATTTGGAGCGCACTTGTATCTGATCAAATGCAATTTCGGGTGCATTTGAGCCTTAGAGTGGCGGGCCTGAGCACACATAAGTCTGATCAGAAGAAATTTCCGAGCCTACTTCTAGCCCACACAGAGTTTTGGGCAGAGCATACTCTCAACGGAAGTCTTATTAGCCTCGAACGGTCCAATCAGAGATAATGTTGGCCTGGGTTTGAACCAGGGATTGGGATGGACATTACTATTTTGTATGTTTCTAACCAAATAGCTACCTTCAAGAGTATCTTATTTTCATCAAATTAAAGTAAATTGATTCAGATGAAGAGCACTTTATCTGCTGTGCGCAATATAATTATATTTTAAAGAATTGCAGAATTTAATTGTGAGTTCTATCTAAATTTATCATTTTGCTTGCGTTGCCGTTGTAACTTGTGCTAGCTTTTGTTGAAAATAATCTTTTTTATGTGGTGTTATGATAATAGAAGGACATTTCTTTTTTGTTCAGACCCCTCTTGAGGGGAAAGGGGGAAATGTATCCTCAAATGGGTTTTTTTAGTTCAGTCCATTTTTTGACCACTCGATATTTTTATCGTGGAGAGTTGTGAGTGGTGTGATTAAAAAGCCCGTCCAGCAAATAACATGGAATAAAAAAGATTTTTTTTTCGAATTTATTTTCTAGAGCGAGTTACCAATGTTCAAATTTATTTGAATATTAGACCAACTTGCGTGAAAATTTTTTCACATTTTCCGGAACTTCTTCCTAAAATTTTGTAATTTTTGTCATCATAAATTAAAACGCGTGACTTGAAGAGGACCTTATCTGCGTGTGCAATAAAATTATATGCTAAAGAATAGCAGAAGTTTAGGAGTGAGATCGTTTTAACTTTATCATATTGTTTGATTTGCCTTACAAGTTTTGTTAGCTTTTGTTGAAAATAATCTTTTCATCTGGTGTTGTTATAAAGGTAGGAAAAAGTATTTTTTGTTCAGAAAAAACGTGAGGGGGTTAGGAGGAATTCTATACTCAATTGTGTTTTAATTTTGTGCTATCAATTTTGAACAACCGATACATTCATCGCATTGAGTTAGGGTTGGTATCATTAAACAGCCCATCCCGCTAAGAACATGGAATAAAAAAATTTTCTTGAATTTTATTTTTAGATATGGACTTTAAACTTTTCGTGAAAATTAGACAAATTTTTGTTATCTTTTTTCACATTTTCTGGAATTTTTGTCTAAAAGTTTGTCATTTTTGCTAAAATTTGTTAAAGATTATAAAAATAGAAATAAAATTGTTGATTTTATATTTAAAGACATAAATGTTGACTATTTTGAATTGATTTTTTTGGCTAAATTTTGGCTTAATATTTCAAAATTAGTGTGGTAGTTTTTAGCGCACTTCAGTCTAATGAGAATAAAATTGCGAGCCCACTTCTAGCGCACACGAAGTTTCGGGCAGAAGCAAGTCTAATCAGAGGCCATTTGGCCTGGAACGGCCCGATCAGAGATAATTTAGGTCTGGACTTCAATCTGAGTTTGGAATGGACGTTACCAGTTTCTATATTTCTAACCAATCAGCTACCTTCAAGAGTTTTTCGTCATCAATATAAATTAAAAAGCGTCACTTGAAGAGGAACTTATCTGCTGTGTGCAATATAAATGTATTTTAAAGAATTGCATTTAGTTTGAGTTCGTTCTAACTTTATCATTTTGTTTGCGTTGCCGTTGTAAAATGCGCTAGCTTTTGTTGAAATTAATCTTTTTATGTGGTGTTGTGATAAAGGTATGAAAATTCTTTTTTGTTCAGAGCCCTCTTGGGGGAGAATTATATTCAAATGAATTTCCTTAGTTCAGTCAATTTTGACCGATCGATTCTTCATCGTAGAGAGTTGTGAGTGGTGTGAATGAAAATCCGGTCCCGCAAATAAAATGAAATTAAAAAGATTTTTTGGAATTTAATGTCTAGAGCGAGGTATCGATGTTCAACTTTGTTAATATTACGTAGATTTGCTTTTTATTTTTTCACATTTTTCAAAACTTTTGCTTAAATTTTTGGCAATTTTGCTAAAATTTTTTAATGGTTTTAAGAGTTGCTTATTTTATTTTGAAAGACACAATTAATGTTGATTAATTTGATATTTTTAGGCTAAAATTTTGACTTACTATCTAGAAATTCAGATTCTTCATCAAAAATTGAAAATGGTGTCTTCGACAACATTTTCTCGAAAAATTTAATTGATTTTTTAATTTTCTCTCAAACTGTCGTTATTACTTTATCTTTTGAATCGTACGAAATTTCTTGGATAAAAACATTGGCTTTTTATAGAAGAATAGAATAGCCGATTTTCTAATATTAGTAAATAGCTGATGGTTTTTACTTCATTGAAAACAATTGTTCTCAAAATTAAAAAAAAAACACTTTTTAATTTTGCAATTTTGTTCTTTCTATAGTGAATTTGTTACCTAGTCTGGTTAATTACAAGTTATATATGACATTTCTGGTGTTAAAAAGAATTGATATCTCAAAATCAAATGTTTTTTAAGTGTTAGTTATGAATTTACCGTCTTCGACACGGGTTTTTCACAAAAAAAGAAAACTAATTTTTGATTTTTGTCATATTTGATTTTTTTTGTAGACGTAGGACATATTCTGGATAATTGAAGATCTCAGAGGCTCTCCTTGGACGAAAAAATGAACCTTTTTCTTTACTTCACTTTATAATCAATGGCTTTTATGATTTTGAAATAAGTTTTTTTCGAATAATACCAAAGTGCTACATTTTTTCGGCCTTTTCTTTTTGCATACTTGTTACCTAGTTTCATAAATGAGAAGTCCGATACTAAGAGAAACCCCAACATCCGTGTTTGAAGAAGGCGCAATTCAACATAGAGTACGGCTTCTACAGCGTTTTCTGGCAAGTTTTAGTTGATTTTTTTGTTCGTTGTCTATTTGTTAATCTTTTTTTAACCTTATTAACAATTGAATAACGATAAGCCTTAATGTTTTTCTACAAACGCATAGGTATTCGTTAGACTGGGGGATATTTTCAGTTAATTTTTAAGGGCTGAAAATTAATAGTTTTAAAAAAAATTAGCTATTTTTTTACCTTTTTTGTTTTTGATCTTTATTGTCTAATTGTTACCGACTCCTATTATGGACTGGTCCCATGTCTTTTGCAGCAACATAAAACTTATTTCGCTTAGTTTCAGTTTTATCTGACGCTTTTTAAATTTTGCTATTCAGTTCTGTTTTTTAAAATGGACGTAAAGTTTTGGATGTTTTTAATGTTTGTTAATGTTTTTTGATTTTGATGTTCGTCTTGTCTTGCTTGCTTAATTTTGGCAGATCTAATTAATCTAAGGCCTGATTTTTCAGTCCAAAGAGTTATTTGCTTTGTGTTTGTTTATACACAATTTTTTTGAAAGAAAGTTTTTTGTTTTCTATCTGTTCGTCATTTGGTAGACGTTTAAGTCAAAATTACGGAAGAAGTGGTCGCAACCTTATGTGCAATCGCATATTACCGAGCCTCTTTGTTCCTCGTAAAAATTTTGTTAATTTAAATATTTAAATTGTTTCTTTCTCAAATCCTTAATGGTTAGGAAAATTTTTTTATGAGAGTTGTCAGAAAAGTGCAAGTGAAAATTTGGTGATTTTAAAAGTTATGTAAACACTTATAGAAATGCAAATAGTTGTGTGCTGTGCTAGTGTTATACTTTTATTGTTCATTTTAGTGAGGGAGGAACTATATACTCAAATGGTTTTTTTTGTTCAGACAATTTGGGTCGATCAATATAATAATAGTAAAGTTGTGAATGGTATCATTAGAAAGCCCGTCTTGCGTAGAATATGGAATCAAAAAGACTTTTTTAGTTTTTGTTTTTCATAGGGCGTTATCGAGGTTTGAACTTTTGTGAATATTAGACGTAATTCAGCTCTTGGAACCTTATTAACAATTGAATAACGACTAGTCTTAATGCTTTTCTACAGACGCATAGGTGATCGTTAGACTGGGGGATATTTTCAGTTAATTTTTAAGTGTTAAAAATTAATAGTTCTTAAAAAAATCAGAAATTTTTTTTACCTTTTTTGTTTTTGATCTTTATTGTCTAATTGTTAAACACTCCTATTATGGACTGGTCCCATGTCTTTTGCAGCGACATAAAAGTTATTTCGCTTAATTTCAGTTTTATCTGACGCAATTTTAATTTGGCTATTCAGTTCTGTTTATTAAAATGGCCGTAAAATTTTGGATGTTTTTAATGTTTGTTAATGTTGTTTGATTTTGATGTTTGTCTTGACTTGCTTTCTTAATATTGGCAGATCTAAATAATCTAAGGCCTGATTTTTCAGTAAAAATGAGTTATTTGCTTTGCGTTTGTTCATACACAAGTTTTTTGAAAATTTTTTGTGTTCTATCTGTTCCTCATTTGGTAGACATTTAAGCCAAAATTACGGAAGAATTGGTCGCAACCTTATGTGCAATCGCATATTACCGAGCCTCTTTGTTCCTCGTAAAAATTTTGTTAATTTAAATATTTAAATTGTTTCTTTCTCAAATCCTTAATGGTTAGGAAATTTTTTTTATGAGAGTTGTCAGAAATGTGCAAGTGAAAATTTGGTGATTTTAAAAGTTATGTAAACACTTAAAAAAATGCAAATAGTTGTGTGCTGTGCTAGTGCTATACTTTTATTGTTCATTTTAGTGAGGGAGGAACTATATACTCAAATGGTTTTTTTTGTTCAGACAATTTGGGCCGATCAATATAATAATAGTAAAGTTGTGAGTGATATCATTAGAAAGCCCGTCTTGCGTAGAATATGGAATCAAAAAGACTTTTTTAGTTTTTGTTTTTCATAGGGCGTTATCGAGGTTTAAACTTTTGTGAATATTAGACGTAATTCAGCTCTTGTAACCTTATTAACAATTGAATAACGACTAGTCTTAATGCTTTTCTACAGACGCATAGGTGATCGTTAGACTGGGGGATATTTTAAGTTAGATTCTAAATGTTAAAAATTAATAGTTTAAAAAAAATCAGCTTTTTTTGTTTTTGATCTTCATTTTCTATTTGTTACACACTCCTATTATGGACTGGTCCCATGTCTTTTGCAACGACATAAGAGTTATGTCGCTTAGTTTCAGTTTTATCTGACGCTATTTTAATTTTGCTATTCAGTTCTGTTTTTTAAAATGGACGTAAAGTTTTGGATGTATTTAATGTTTGTTAATGTTGTTTGATTTTGATGTTCGTCTTGTCTTGCTTTCTTAAGTTTGGCAGATCTAATTAATCTAAGGCCTGCTTTTTCAGTCCAAAGAGTTATTTGCTTTGTGTTTGTTCATACACAATTTTTTTGACAGTTTCTTGTTTTAGATCTGTTCGTCATTTGGTAGACATTTAAGTCAAAATTACGGAAGAAGTGGTCGTAACCTTATGTCCAATCGCATATTACCGAGCCTCTTTGTTCCTCGTAAAATTTTATTGTTTTACATATTTAAATCTTTTCTTTCTCAAATCCTTAATGGTTAGGAAAGTTTATTTATGAGAGTTGTCAGAAAAGTACAGGTGAAAATTTGATGATTATAAAAGCTATTTGAACACTTATATAAAGGCAACTAGTTGTATGGTATGCTAGTGTTATACTTTTATTGTTCACTTTAGTGAGGGAGGAACTATATACTCAAATGGTTTTTTTGTTCAGACAATTTGGGCCGATCTTTTTAATAATCGTAAAGTTGTGAGTGGTATCATTAGAAAGCCCGTCTTGCGTAGAATATGGAATTAAAAAATTTTTTTTAGTTTTTGTTTTTCATAGGACGTTATCGAGGTTTGATTTTTTGTGAATATTAGACGTAATCCAGCTCTTGTAACCTTATTAACAATTGAATAACGACTAGTCTTAATGCTTTTCTACAGACGCATAGGTGATTGTTAGACTGGGGGATATTTTCAGTTAATTTTTAAATGTTAAAAATTAATAGTTCTTAAAAAAATCAGCAATTTTTTTACCTTTTTTGTTTTTGATCTCTATTGTCTAATTGTTACACACTCCTATTATGGACTGGTCCCATGTCTTTTGCAGCGACATAAAAGTTATTTCGCTTAATTTCAGTTTTATCTGACGCTATTTTAATTTTGCTATTCAGTTCTGTTTATTAAAATGGCCGTAAAGTTTTGGATGTATATAATGTTTGTTAATGTTGTTTGATTTTGATTTTCGTCTTGACTTGCTTTCTTAATATTGGCAGATCTAATTAATCTAAGGCCTGATTTTTCAGTCAAAAGAGTTATTTGCTTTGCGTTTGTTCACACACAATTTTTTTGAAAGTTTTTTGTGTTCTATCTGTTCCTCATTTGGTAGACATTTAAGCCAAAAATACGGAAGAAGAGGTCGCAACCCTATGTGCAATCGCATATTACCGAGCCTCTTTGTTCCTCGTAAAAATTTTGTTATTTTACATATTTAAATCTTTTCTTTCTCAAATCCTTAATGGTTAGGAAAAATTATTTATGAGAGTTGTCAGAAAAGTACAAGTGAAAATTTGGTGATTTTAAAAGTCATGTAAACACTTAAAAAAGGCAAATAGTTGTGTGCTGTGCTAGTGTTATGCTTTTATTGTTCATTTTAGTGAGGGAGGAACTACATACTCAAATTGTTTTTTTTTGTTCAGACCATTTGGGCCGATCGATATAATAATAGTAAAGTTGTGAGTGGTATCATTAGAAAGCCCGTCTTGCGTAGAATATAGAATTAAAAAAATTTTTTTAGTTTTTGTTTTTCATAGGGCGTCATCGAGGTTTAAACTTTTGTGAATTTTAGACGTAATTCAGCTCTTCCAACCTTATTAACAATTGAATAACGACAAGTCTTAATGCTTTTCTACAGACACATAGGCGATCGTTAGACTGGGGGATATTTTCAGTTAATTTTTAAATGTTAAAAATTAATAGTTTTGAAAAAAATCAGCGATTTTTTTTTACTTTTTTTGTTTTTGATCTTCATTTTCTAATTGTTACACACTCCTATTATGGACTGGTCCCATGTCTTTTGCAGCGACATAAGAGTTATGTCGCTTAGTTTCAGTTTTATCTGACGCTATTATAATTTTGCTATTCAGTTCTGTTTTTTAAAATGGACGTAAAGTTTTGGTATTTAATGTTTGTTAATGTTGTTTGATTTTGATGTTCGTCTTGTCTTGCTTTCTTAATTTTGGCAGATCTAATTAATCTAAGGCCTGATTTTTCAGTCCCAAGAGTTATTTGCTTTGTGTTTGTTCATACACAATTTTTTTGAAAGTTTTTTGTTTTCTATCTGTTTGTCGTTTGGTAGACATTTAAGTCAAAATTACGGAAGAAGTGGTCGCAATCTTATGTGCAATCGCATATTACCGAGCCTCTTTGTTCCTCGTAAAAGTTTTGTTATTTTACATATTTAAATCTTTTCTTCCTCAAATCCTTAATGGTTAGGAAAGTTTATTTATGTGAGTTGTCAGAAAGGTACAGGCGAACATTTGATGATTATAAAAGCTATTTAAACACTTATATAAAGGCAACTAGTTGTATGCTATGCTAGTGTTATACTTTTATTGTTCACTTTAGTGAGGGAGGAACTATATACTCAAATGGTTTTTTTTGTTCAGACAATTTGGGCCGATCGATATAATAATAGTAAAGTTGTGAGTGGTATCATTAGAAAGCCCGTCTTGCGTAGAATATGGAATTAAAAAGATTTTTTTAGTTTATGTTTTTCATAGGGCGTCATCGAGGTTTAAACTTTTGTGAATATTAGACGTAATTCAGCTCTTGTGACCTCATTAACAATTGAATAACGACTAGTCTGAATGCTTTTCTACTGACGCATAGTTGATCGTTAGACTGGGGGATATTTTTAGTTAATTTTTAAATGTTAAAAATTAATAGTTTTGAAAAATATCAGCGATTTTTTTTTACTTTTTTTGTTTTTGATCTTCATTTTCTAATTGTTACACACTCCTATTATGGACTGGTCCCATGTCTTTTGCAGCGACATAAGAGTTATGTCGCTTAGTTTCAGTTTTATCTGACTCTATTTTAATTTTGCTATTCAGTTCTGTTTTTTAAAATGGACGTAAAGTTTTGGTATTTAATGTTTGTTAATGTTGTTTGATTTTGATGTTCGTCTTGTCTTGTTTTCTTAATTTTGGCAGATCTAATTAATCTAAGGCCTGATTTTTCAGTCCCAAGAGTTATTTGCTTTGTGTTTGTTCATACACAATTTTTTTGAAAGTTTTTTGTTTTCTATCTGTTCGTCGTTTGGTAGACATTTAAGTCAAAATTACGGAAGAAGTGGTCGCAATCTTATGTGCAATCGCACATTACCGAGCCTCTTTGTTCCTCTTAAAAGTTTTGTTATTTTACATATTTAAATCTTTTCTTCCTCAAATCCTTAATGGTTAGGAAAGTTTATTTATGTGAGTTGTCAGAAAAGTACAGGTGAAAATTTGATGATTATAAAAGCTATTTTAACACTTATATAAAGGCAACAAGTTGTATGCTATGCTAGTGTTATACTTTTATTGGTCACTTTAGTGAGGGAGGAACTATATACTCAAATGGTTTTTTTTTTCAGACAATTTGGGCCGATCGTTATAAAAATCGTAAAGTTGTGAGTGGTATCATTAGAAAGCCCATCCTGCGTAGAATATACTTTGAAATTTTTTTTTTCAATTTTTGTTTTTATAGGGCGTTATCGACGTTTAGAGTTTTGTGAATATTAGACGTAATTCAGCCCCTCTTTTCACACTTTTTGTCAAATTTTCCTCAATGTTGACCAAATTTTTGGTCAATATTGTAAAGTTATGTTCAAATTGTTAATTGTAGTGTAATTGATTTCATCTCTAAAAAAGGAGGAGGGCTGTTGAATTGTTGGAATGGAAATTTTTGGCTAGAATTTATGCTAAATTTTACAAAAGTCAGAATTTTTTCGTCGAAAAAATGGCTCTTTTTTTAGCCAACATGCTCTAAATTTGCTGGAAGTACCTTTAAACTGCGGTTATATTCTTCCTGATCTAAAAAAGGCTAGCTCTACTTCCGCTGGCATTAAGAGACTTCTGGAATTATAACTTTGCCAATTTTTTGTAAAACCAAAGTCTATAATTACATAAAATGCTTTATTTGTTTTTGACAAAATGATAAATTTGGCATATAGTTAATCGATTTCACAACCATTTGGACAACTGAGTGTTTTGTTGGACGCTCAGCAAAATCTTGTCTGATCTTGATCTAACCATGAATCCTTTTGATAAAAATTTTTTACATTTTATTGGGGCACGACCTTTTTTTTTCAAAAAGTTTCAGCTATGTAAATGTTTTTTATGTAAATTACCGAAAAGAATTTCATATCAGGGCTCAATTAATGACAGATACTGATTATAATTAACAAAACCCAACGAAATTGCATTATGGTTTCAGAATTAAGCTCACGGTCTTTGTGGCTCTGACCAATTGTATTTGTAAAAGTTTTATGGACTTTTTGCGTTTTGTTTTCATTTCTTACGAATTTTGTAGTTCATTGACTAAGTGTACCCAACCAAAGCTCTAGTTTTTTAGAGAAGGTATAAGAGAACCTAGATCTTTTTCTCAGTTTTTGTCTGATGTCTGTTAAGACTTTGAATAAGATATAAGAGTTTTTTTGAGAAGTTGACAGTGAATTTTTGAACTTTGCCATAAGTTTTTCTTATTTCTCTCAAATTCGGGCACAGTCTCAGTAAAAATAGACGGAAACAGACCTCCTGTGACTCCTGTGATGTATAGATTCTTGTCGGCAAGATTTGTATATTCCACTAATGGTTTCTTTATTTTGGTACTACGCTTTTTCAATTTTTTTTTCATTTTTTTAATCATAATTGCATATTTTGTGAGTTCATATTGTTTTCTGGACAAACTATCGTATTATTGACAAGTCGAATTTAAAAAAGACATTATAGGTAAAATACACAACGTTGCAAAAGGGCGCATCTCCGTATGTTACATGTTTTTGTTGAATATTTGATGCTTTTTGGGCTGAGACACAGTTATCTCGCAAAACTTTGTGGGTTTTTGATTTTGCCTGAGGTTTTCTTTCTTTTCGTTGTTGTACGGCATGCACCCGATAATGATAGACCCTGAGTGACTCCCCAAGACGTATAACTCAACCGATTAAAAAATTTCAGTTTAAAGCTGTTTGTTTTAACGTATTTCTTATTATTTTAAAAAATAATAAGATTTGTTTCATATCTCTTTTTTGCTTTTATCTTCTTCACCATGTAACTCAACCTCACTCATTAGAATTCTCAATTACTTTTGTTGATTCGAACGTTTCTTTCCGCGCTTGCATTTCCGGTGTGACTGGTTGCTTCAACCACAAAGCGTCATGAAACATTTCCTCCTTGTTCAATTTTTGGGTTTCCTTTTGTTGTCATGTCTAAGTAGTCCTTTTATAAGGAAGACTTGTTGATGTAAAGATGAGGAGAAAATGATGAGTTACAGTTCAGTTCTTGCAGGTAACATCCTATAATTATAGTGCCTTAAACAGTGTCATGTTGGAAAATTGTTTGAAGTTTTGGCTTCTTTATGAATTTGGTTTTTTTGTGGGCTCGTGACTTAGACTCATTATTAACAGGTCCAATTGGCTTCCTGTGATGTTGAAATTTAGTCCATCGCTTTTTGTTGTAATGCTAAGTCTGTTGTGAAATTTGAGAATATCGGTTTTCAAAAACAATGTTGGTTTTTGAGCTTTGTCTTTTTTAAATAGTTTTTCAGTCGATTTGTAGCTCAGTCTCTGTAAGCGCTGATCACAGCCCCTTTCCAGTGAGCTATAGTCTGTAACGGATTTAGCTTCAAACATAAGTTGCTCGGCCTTGTTACTATTGTTACAAGTTTTCATATAAAATGCTAGATTTTTATTTATTTAGACATTTCAAAGGATTTTGGTTTCTTTTTAAAATATAACAATAACCGTTTGTCAGTTGGCTTTGAAATTTTTAGCCATCGGACATTGCATTTCGATATATCTCAGTTGCCTCCTATGTAGATATAATTGAACACCTTAGGGATTTCAGTTGACATTTAATGACAATAATAACTGTGAAATTAATTGTTTTCAAAAGTGGAAAACTATTTTTGAACCTCGCACCTATTTGCTCTTTTTTTGTCTAAATGTTAACCAGTCGCATTGGAGACAGGTTCCATATTTTTTTAAATGAAGTGCTGGATAAATTGTTTTGGTTTTTAACTGATGCGAGTTTGATTTTGCGATGATTTTTTATTTTAGTTTTGGTTATTATATTTTATTATAGATTTCATTATAGTTTTGGTCGTAAATAATGTTTGTTGATTGATTTCTATTTTTGTCCTTTCTTGTAGTCCTTTGATCAAAAAATTTTAGCGGCCCTCTAGCGTGGCATTATCGTATTTCATTTGTTGTTTATTGAACGATGTGTATGTTTGTGAAAGTTTTCTATCTCTTCATCATTTGGTAGCCAATTAAGTCAAGAATGTGAATGAGCGGGGTCGGAACATTATGTGCGTATGCACATTACCAAGCCTCTTTATCAATTAAAAAATAATTGGTGAAAGACTTTTTAAAAATCCAAAGCGGGACAGTTTGAGAGTTTTCTGGCAGCTATTTCACTAATTAACCTCGATAATTGAACAGAAGTTGTCATTAATTTTTAATTTTTTTTACATTTTGTGAAAAAAATTATTTATTGTAGTTGCAAAAGCTGTTCAGACAGACATTTAACGACAAAAGTGACAGGAGCAGTTTGATGACAGCGTACTGAAGTTCTTCCTGCATGGAGAACTAACTGTATTTTAGTTTCTTTGAAAGATAAAAATTTACTGATTTCATCCTTGATCCACTCAAGTTGTATAAGTTATAAAAAATTACTGTAAAGACGGGAACTTGATTCGGGGCCAACATTTTTTCCGATAATAAATAAATAAAATTTTCACTAAAATACAGAAAGCAGACTCGGAGAAAAAAGTTGAGTTAAGAATGACATTTTGAGACCAATGTAAAGTTAACTGAATTTGTGCAGGAGAAATTATGAAATTGTTACCTTATTTTTTCACAAGGCGGCTGAAACAGAAAAAAGACTGCAATTCAATCAATTAAACAGAATAATAAGAGTTGAAATTGGGTCCAAAATCAAAGATTGATTCCATTTGAAGTAAAGTAGACTCTAATTGATTTCTCAATACATATATTCGTCTGCTTCTCTCAACTCATCTCTCCGCCATTGAAGTAAACAATTTGTTTATTTCCCCACTTTGACGTGGAAAAACAAGTGGCGCTGTTCAAAAAGAGGGAAAACTCTTATCGTTTTCCTCGCTGAGTTGTTTATGGATGTTTACAACAACAGCGAAGGGGTTTAGGTAAACAAAATAAGTGTAAAAACAAACAAATAAAATCAGGTACGACGTGAACGAAAGAAAATTTTTGAGCCGTTAATGGAAAGTGGTTTAGGTGGTTAAAAACGTCTCTTTTTGACATACTTTTATCAAAATTTTTCTTCCGCTACAGTGCACTGAATTGAGATGTGCTCACTGCAGAAACCAGGCGCTATAATGACCGCAATTTGCATATTGTGAAAAGGTGCTTCACGATTTCATCACAATTAATGTACATCCCATAATTGCTCTTAATGCTAGTGGAAAAAAGTCAACTTCACTCAAAGTGGATTGTATTATCAATTTAGTTAATGATAGTCGAATTGGGCAAACATTTTGAAAGGGTTTATATGAATTAGACTGTACGTGGTCATAAACGGCCTGGTTTATTAGATAATAAATTCGCAAAAGGCAAGCAAGTTGATTAAAAATTGTAACCGTATCTTAAATTTAAAAATAAAATTAAAAACAATTTGATACATTTTTTTTCATAAAATCATCAAAAACAGGATTTTTTAAAAGAAAGATCTTTCTAAAAGTGAAACACAAGCTTTATAAATTTAGCCACTACTGCAAAAAAATTCCGCAATAGGATATAAACAAATTGGCATTTTCAGGGTTTAGTTGAACTGGGCGTTGGATAGAAGGGCATCGTTCGATTAGGCAATGCCAGTTTTTTGCAGGCAGAAGGCGAATATTTTCCACTGACTTTTTGGGAAAATTTGATGACAATGAAATAAGACACTCCAAGACGATACCTCCAATATCCACTTGACACTTGACTATAAATTGCTCAACCGTTCCAAACAATTCATATGACATTCCAATGAGATATTAAAGCGCTTTTAAATTGTACTGTGTGCTCAAGCTTTTTAAAATTATTTCTGAGACTTTCTTGGAAGCTACACAAAATGATTTTGGAAAAATTTACAGAGTATAAACTGCGGGGAACATAACAGCAAGCTTAATTTGCTCCAATCTGTATTTAAATAGTTAAGAAGCATATGGTGCCCTGAGAGCGTTTGTAGAATTGGGGGACCACTACAGACATTCATATTTATTTTCTGAAATAAATTTTTTAATTGCTTTGCGTTCTTCAATATCATTATGTCTCTTTAGCGTACAACTAAACTATTTTATAATAATAATAAATTGTTTTCAAGTAAGTTAGCATTGCTGTACAAACTAGGCCGCACAGAACCGCCACTTACTTGATAGGTCATCAAAAGGTCCGATGGTCCTCGTCAAGTGATGCCAGTATCAGTACTAAGAGACTTTAAAAGACAGATTGTCAGATGCTTAAGATGCAAAGGATTTGAGATGATCAGCTCAATATATTAACGAAACTATTTGTTGATTATTGCTAATGTAATTGTCTCTAAAACTATACTGATAACGTTTCAATTCTTTTTTATCAAGTTTTGTACATCTGAAATGAAATTGGGGCTAAATTTTAATATAAAGTTCAACAGTTTTCTTATTCTTACTCCTAACCGTTTAGGGCTAAGTCCACTCACGGCGTTTGTACTTTTCAACTGACGGGATGATGTTCTTTTTAACTCAACTGACTCTATTTCTTTGTCTGTTATAAGGAATTTTAGACTATTTATTTCGCATTCCGATCTAAGTATCTCTGTTAATTTTTTAAAAAGTTCAAAAATGTGCAAATCTTTGATCGAATGCATTTTATACTTTTCTCGATTTTGCAGTGTTGATTCCGTTTTTCGTTTTTTAAACATGATTCTGGTTATTTGTTTTATTTTTGCTTCGAGAGGCTGAAGTGTTGTCTTGCTACTGGTTCCATAGACTAAAACACCTTAATTTAGTATTGGTTGGACGTAAACTTTATATGTTACAAGAAGCTGTGCAGTTGTCAAAATTGATCTCAACTTATAAAACAATCCAGAAAATTTGGACAGTTTTGCACATAACTCGAGGATATGCCTATTAAAAATAAGTTTTTCATCAATATGTACTCCTAAGTATTTTAAAGACGTTTTTTGACTGATCGCATCATTCTGCAAAATTATCTCTTGTTGGGAAGATTTTCTGATTGCGTTCAAATTCACAAGGCGCGTTTTTTCTAAATTGAGCGTCAGTTTGTTTCGCAAAAAATAGTCGGCGACAGATTCGATTGACTTCTCAAATTTTTCTGTACTTGAATACGCATTTTGTGTCAAAACAGCGTCTTCAGCAAACAAAATTGCAGTTGAGTCACCGCAGAAATCCTGAATATCATTTATATAAACTAGAAAGAGCAGTGGACCTAGCACCGAGCCCTGCGGCACTCCATATTCTATTGGTAAGAATTCCGACCTAAACTCAACCGATTTGACGCATTATTGTCTGTCACTCAGATTGGATTTCAGTAATTTATGTACAGGTCCTCTCATTCCTATGTTTTCTGGCTTTTCCAGGAGCAAATTTTGTTCAATTGTATCAAATGCTTTCTTCAGATCTATGAAGACAGCCTTTAGTTCTTTAAATCCATTTTCCCAGTCTTCTCTGATTCCCTCGAGGAAATTAACTAGTGCATCAGTAGTCCCTCTTTTTTGTCGGAATCCAAATTGATTTTTATTAAGCAAATCGTATATATCGAGGAATGTGGTAATCCGATCACACAGTATTTTTTCTAGTATTTTTCCAATCGTTGGTAATAAACTAATTGGCCTGTAGTTCTGAGCTTCGGAAGCATTCCCGCACTTATGAATTGGAATTACTACTGCCTTTTTCACACATTTTGGGAAGGTTCCTTTTTCGAAACACTTATTGACTAAAAACGTCAATGTAGGAACTATAGCATATTCTATTTTTTTAAGTATAAAGTTATTGAGACCGTGACAATCAGTGCTGTATTTATTTTTCAATTTTTTTAATGACTAGTGATATTTCGGCTTCATTTGTTGAGGTCAAAAGCATGCTGTTTAAAACTCTTTTTTGTCTTCCACTTTTTCCAGGATCAATTAATTTATTCGATAAAATTTTTCCGATAGTTGAGAAGTAAATGTTAAAATCTTCAATCTGATTCTCTGACAACTCTTCTTGTTCTTTTCGTGTATTTCCACTCAATGTTTTCATTGTGTTAAAAAAAGCTGCTGGAGTTGTTTTTTGCGTTTTTGTGCAACATTTTCTGATAATAGATTTTTTTTTGTTTTCTTTTATTTTCTTTCTCAGCTTATTTCTGATTTTATTGAATTTTTCCTTGTTTTTATTATTTTTATGTCTCAAAAAGGTCTGGAAAAAGCTCTGTTTTTTTGCTGCTAATTTTTTAATGCTTTTGTCAATCCAATTTTGTTGCTGAGAAGGTTTTGATTTTTTCAATGGATTATAATTGTCAACTTACTCAATGATAGCCTCTTGGAACTTTTGAAATGCAAGATCACAATCCAAAGCATAAAAGTGCGACCTAAGTCTGCCTAATTTGTCTCTTATTTTAAAAACCATTTTTTCTAAAACTAAGTGGTTTTCAAGAACCGTCCAATCCCTGTAAACTTGGTTTTTCTGTGGTATAGCTATTCCGACGTAGTCAGAGAACACGATTTGGACAGTACAGTGATCCGTTACAGCTGACTTGATGATTTCAGTGTCTACTTTCTTCGAGCAGTAAACTACGTCAATATTAGTTCTCGACTTTGCGCTTTCTCTAGTATAGCGTTTGACATATTACTTAGACATATTTTTCTAGCGTTTGACATATTACTTAAGTTGTAAGAACTCAAAATGTCTTTTAATTTTGAAAACTTGTTGTTTTTGCTACTATGGTCAATCTTAAAGTCTCCGCAAACAATGTGCAACTGTTCCGGTTCCGGAGTCAGTTCTTCAAAAAACATTTGAAAAGTTTCCGATATTTCATTTATACTTGTATTCGGTTTGATATAGATCACTGTTAGTAAAAAACTTTCGCCATTTTTTGTGTTGATTTTCACAGTTAAAATTTGAATACTGGTACTGCCAAACTTTTTAATAATTGTTTGTTTTAAATCCATCCTTACAAAGATCCCAACCCCTCCTCCTTTAGAAGTATTACGGTTGCTTGTAGCAATCTCCTGGTAGCCATCAAGGTTAATGCACTTTATGTTAGATTGGTCCTTGAGCCGCGTTTCCGTCTAACATATTGCTAAAGGCTGACTTTCCTGTTGTTTCATCAACACTTCAAACTCGTTCAAATTTTTGTAGATCGATCTGATGTTTTGCAAGATTATTTTGTTTGCACTGATTTTGAAATTTTTTCCTCCCTTTTCCTTTTTTTCTTTTTCTTTTTTGTTTCCTTGAACACATTACCAATTTTCAATTTTCTATCAGGGTTTCAAATGCATTTTGGTCCAATATAATAAAATCTAATATTTACAATTTGGACAAGAGATAGAATAACAACAAAAAATATGAATGTTTGAAAGTGAATGTGAATGTGAATGACCGCGGATATCGCAGGCCTCCACATAATTTAAAAAATAAAAAAAACTGAGTTTATTTCTTTTCCTAACCTAATTTCAATTCAGAGTTGCGGATATCGCAAACTTTGACTCTATAATTCTAAAAAATTATTTTTATTAAAAAACCTAAAAATGCAAATCATCTAGGACATCTTTGTCTGCGGATATCGCTAGACATATATTGCCACTAGAAAAATTTTAAAATTGCCATCTTATTTGTCTCTTTGCTGCGCATATTGTAAGCAGTAAGGGTTTGATTTTTCTTTGTAGAGCGAGAGGTATAAACCTAAAAATTTTTCATTTCTCATCTTTCCATTTAGCTGCGAATATCGCGAGCCAAAAGGACAACGAGAACTTTCTAGGACAAAGAAAAGGGGGACAGTGAGACAAGAAGTCTAAAATGAAAGGAAACATATGCCTTAAACTTACTACCATTCCATCTTGCTGCAAATATTGCAAGCAAAATGAATGAATAGGGACATTTGAGCCTATAGTCTCATCATTTTAGTACTGCTACTTTGTGGGGTTAACATTTAATTTACTACAGAAATTTATTTAATAATAAGAACAAAAAAGTTTCCACTGTTAACCATAATAAGCTATGGACTTTAGTTTTTCGATTGTCTCTTGCTATCAGGTGAAAACTTCTCTCGACCCTTTTCACAGGAGAGCTCATCCGCTTCCTTCATAAATTTTCGCTTGTTGCGTCCACTCTCCCGTAAGACAGGATTTTGGATCTTATTCAGTGGATCTTATTCATATTTTTCGATCGGACTTCTTTTTACTGCTTACTATAATCTCGATTTATTGATCTTCTGATTCTGTTTAGTTTGCTCCTATAGAATAACCCTGTGCAAAACGAAAACTTGATAATTTAAGGCGTTTAAATTTTTTCACTGTACTGTTAAAATTGTGTGCTCACATTAATTTTAACTGGTTACATTAGCGAAAAATAAAATTTCAAGACAATCTAGTGAGAAATCATGGCAAATTTCGAGATTATCTGCTCTTTTTACCATACAGGTGAACAAAAAGATGTAATGCACAAATGGATGCATTCAGCAAAGCTTAGAGCTTTAAGCAAAACATTTTTTATATTACGCGAAACATTAAATAAATATATCCTTTTCCTTTTTTTCTTTTTCTTTTTTGTTTCCTTGAACACATTACCAATTTTTAATTTTCTATCAGGGTTTCAAATGCATTTTGGTCCAATATAATAAAATCTAATATTTACAATTTGGACAAGAGATAGAATAACAACAAAAAATGTGAATGTTTGAAAGTGAATGTGAATGTGAATGACCGCGGATATCGCAGGCCTCCACATAATTTAAAAATTAAAAAAAAACTGAGTTTATTTCTTTTCCTAACCTAATTTAAATTCAGAGTTGCGGATATCGCAAACTTTGACTCTATAATTCTAAAAAAATATTTTATTAAAAAACCTAAAAATGCAAATCATCTAGGACATCTTTGTCTGCGGATATCGCTAGACATATATTGCAACTAGAAAAATTTTAAAATTGCCATCTTATTTGTCTCTTTGCTGAGCATATTGTAAGCAGTAAGGGTTTGATTTTTCTTTGTAGAGCGAGAGGTATAAGCCTAAAAATTTTTCATTTCTCATCTTTCCATTTAGCTGCGAATATCGCGAGCCAAAAGGACAACGAGAACTTTCTAGGACAATGAAAAGGGGGACAGTGAGACAAGAAGTCTAAAATGAAAGGAAACATATGCCTTAAACTTACTACCATTCCATCTTGCTGCGAATATTGCAAGCAAAATGAATGAATAGGGACATTCGAGCCTATAGTCTCATCATTTTAGTACTGCTACTTTGTGGGGTTAACATGTAATTTACTACAGAAATTTATTTAATAATAAGAACAAAAAGTTTCCACTGTTAACCATAATAAGCTAGGGACTTTAGTTGTTCGATTGCCTCTTGTTATCAGGTGAAAACTTCTCTCGACCCTTTTCACAGGAGAGCTCATCCGCTTCCTTCATAAATTTTCGCTTGTTGCGTCCACTCTCCCGTAAGACAGGATTTTGGATCTTATTCAGTGGATCTTATTCATATTTTTCGATCGGACTTCTTTTTACTGCTTACTATAATCTCGATTTATTGATCTTCTGATTCTGTTTAGTTTGCTCCTATAGAATAACCCTGTGCAAAACGAAAACTTGATAATTTAAGGCGTTTAAATTTTTTCACTGTACTGTTAAAATTGTGTGCTCACATTAATTTTAACTGGTTACATTAGCGAAAAATAAAATTTCAAGACAATCTAGTGAGAGATCATGGCAAATTTCGATATTATCTGCTCTTTTTACCATACAGGTGAACAAGAAGATGTAATGCACAAATGGATGCATTCAGCAAATGTAATACTGTTAGGGTGTTGTAGACCCTGGCTTCTTGCGTTATTTTGACTCCATCTACTTCTCATAGGTAAAATAACTTGTCACGTGCCAGTATCAGAATTGCGCTTGACATCAAATCACTTTACTATTACCAAAATGACTCCCTAATGCCTTCACAAATCAGTGAAACTATCTGTGAGAAAATTTCTTCACAAATTAATGAAATTGGTAGGATTCTGTTTATAAACAACTTTACTTATGAAGTTAAATTAGTACAAAAACGCGTGAAGACGCACACGTAGTTCATATTCTTCAACTTGCTATTGATCCTAGATTTGCAGGAACACATCAGATTTTGCTTTATACTTGAATGAGATGGTCGTTCTTGGAAATTTATTCTATGCCGGAGTTCCTAACCCTAAAATGTATATCTATTAGATCCACCGATTTTCATGCATATCCTTTCAACGCGAGCACCGCATT
>NW_027452344.1:2500-14051 GCF_964194025.1 Convolutriloba macropyga
ACAAAAAACAAAAGAAACATTAAAAATTTCTCAAAGGAACAATTATAAACAATTGAACAGCAAAACATGAAAGCCACAATCGGAACAACCAGGTAAAACTATTACTAGACTCAGAAAGTGTCTGTTCAAAAGTAACAAAAAATCACGCATTGCCGATCATAGATAATTGTAAGGAGGCAGAATGGGTAACAAAAAACAAAAGAAACATTAAAAATTTCTCAAAGGAACAATTATAAACAATTGAACAGCAAAACATGAAAGCCACAATCGGAACAACCAGGTAAAACTATTACTAGACTCAGAAAGTGTCTGTTCAAAAGTAACAAAAAATCACGCATTGCCGATCATAGATAATTGTAAGGAGGCAGAATGGGTAACAAAAAACAAAAGAAACATTAAAAATTTCTCAAAGGAACAATTATAAACAATTGAACAGCAAAACATGAAAGCCACAATCGGAACAACCAGGTAAAACTATTACTAGACTCAGAAAGTGTCTGTTCAAAAGTAACAAAAAATCACGCATTGCCGATCATAGATAATTGTAAGGAGGCAGAATGGGTAACAAAAAACAAAAGAAACATTAAAAATTTCTCAAAGGAACAATTATAAACAATTGAACAGCAAAACATGAAAGCCACAATCGGAACAACCAGGTAAAACTATTACTAGACTCAGAAAGTGTCTGTTCAAAAGTAACAAAAAATCACGCATTGCCGATCATAGATAATTGTAGGGAGGCAAAATGGGTAACAAAAAACAAAAGAAACATTAAAAATTTCTCAAAGGAACAATTATAAACCCTTGAAACACTAATAGCACCAGTCAAGTGTAATAATTGGAGCGCTACAAATGTATTTTTTGTGATATTAGAAAATGGATTACAGCCATTGATTGAACGAGATCTGTCAACAACAACAAACTACAAACCAAATAGTTAACCACATTGACACATTAAATCTGTTAAAGCGAATAGCCGAAGAATTCACCGGATTAATCACCAAAATTGGTAGGTCAAAAAAAACACGCAGTGAGATCACAATTCAACAAAAATTATCAATTTCGTCACCAAAAGGGCAAAAATCTCTTATAAATATGAAAGGTAAAGTCAAACAGGAGTCAGAAAATCTCTTAGAACAATGACATGTTGAAAAACTTGAAGCATGTTCTTACCAAAGCATGTTCTTACCAATTGTCATTACAGTGAAACAGGATAGCTCCAATAAAATAGATCTCGCTTGAAAAACCTTGAACAAATTAAAACACAAAAACAAATGCCAGATGCCAAAAATAGATAGTCTGATTCAATTAATTTCACAAAAACTGAGCATAAACGCGGAGCTAAACGGCTCATTCTTTGCAACAATATATTTGAATTACGCTCATATCGAACTCAATTTACACCCAGAAAGGGTATATTATCAGCATATATGGCTTGAAAGCAAGAGTTTACGGACTTAGGAATATACTGACCAAACTTTAAAATGCAATAGAAACAAAACTAATGGGATTAACAAACACATACTGTTTTGGACGACAAACTCATCGTGAGATATGAAACATTAGAAAAACCTATGGAATTAGTCAGAAAAGGCCTCAGAAAATTAGATGTCAAAAATTTGAGAATAAATCTATCAAAATGCTTCTCCGCAAAAGACGAAATTCAACGGCTTGGACATAAATTCTTAAAAGGTGCAATGAAACCACTTAACTCGAAAACAAGCGCCATTGTAGACTTTAAACCAACCAAGAAAAAAAAAGCTAGGATCTTTTCTTGGATCAGTTCATCATCTAAGCAAATTCATACCAAACCTAGTCAAGCTATCTTTCCCAATCACTCCACTGTTGAAAAAAAACTCTATTAGACAGACGAACATAACGTCCAATTTGAAAAAAAAATACAAAAATGGCAGAATCAACGGAAAACAGACATTACAACACAAATCATGAAACTAGAGTAAATTGTGACGCATGACAACAAAGACTGGGCGCTGCACTAGAACAATTAACCTTCACATCTTTTTTCATAAATTCGATGAAAACAAGAATCAGCAGAACAGAATGAGAACTGTTTGGTGTTGTAAGGGCCATAGAGTATTTCAAACACTATATGTGAGGAAACAATCATAAGCGACACAATAATCATAAAACATGCCAGACTTTGAAATACAACGCCAATTGAACTGAATCAACTGAACAAAATAAAACCCTTCAAACATATCATATGAGAAAGGCCTTTAACATCATATGAGAAAATCATACATAAAACTGTATTGTTTTGGGAAAAATTCGCAACGATTGAGGAATAAAGAAACACTTTGCAAAAATGTTCCGAAAACCTAAAAAACGAAATAATAACATAAACGTACAAAACATTGGAAACAACTTTGACATTGATGAAAAAATAGTCATCATTTTGGAACACAAATATACACAATAAACACAGACTACAGTTCACCAGATGACATTTGCGCACCAAGGATAACAAAAGAAAGCTCGGAAAAATAACACCAAACCGATTGGTTAAAAACTCACAAAAAGTGTAATAAAACCAATTGACTGGCGCCAACCTAAACCTAAAACAAAGCAAGTCCTTAAAAGAACTAATATCTTTCCTTGTCTCAATTGATCATCTAAGCAAATTCATACCAAACCTAGTCAAGTTATGTCATCCACGTAAACCACTGCCAAAAATTAGAAAAGTTGCTTTCGACAGACAAACATAATGTCCATTTTGAAGATAAAAACAAGAATCGCAGATCAACGGAAACCAGACATTACAACCCAAATCATGAAACTAGAATAAATTCTAACTCCTTAAGACAAGGACTGGGCGCCGAAGTAGAACAATTAATTCGTGAAGAGTGAAAGGTGCTTGCATTTACATCTCGTTTCATAATTTCCATCGAAACATGATACAACAAAAACCAAAAAAAAACTGTGAAGATTTGCATAGGCCATAGAGCATTTCAAGTACTATGTGTGAGGAAACAATCATGAAAGACATATTAATCACAAATATGCCAGACCTTGAAATAGAAAGCCATTTGATCTGCGGATCAACTGAACCAAATAAAGCCCTTCAAAGAGCAATAAATATGGGAATGGGAGTACAGAATCATTTGAGAAAATCATAAACAGAACAGTGTTGCTTTGGGATAAAAACCGCAACAATTGACGAATAAAGAACCACTTTGCGAAAAAGTGTCGAAAACCTAAAAAAAGGAAATAATATCAAAAACAAACAAAACTTCGGAAACGACTGCGACATTGATGAAGAAACAGTAATCATTTTGGAACACTATAATACACAACATAATTACGACTACAGCTCATCAGATGACATTTGCGTATCAATGATAGCTAATGAAAGCACAGAGAAAATCACACCAAACGGATTGGTTAACAACTCACAAAATTGGAATAAAACCAATTGACCTGAAAACAAGCGCCAATCTAAAGCTAAAACCACACAAGACAATAAAATGTAATTCCATGAAGACACTATAAAGCAAAAACCAATGAGAACTCTGGGGGTTGTATGGGCCATAGAGCCTTTCAAATATTATCTGTGGGGAAACAATCATAAGAGACATACTAATAACAAACATACCAGACTTTGAAACAAAACGCCATTTGCTCAGCAAATCAACTGAACCAAATCAATTCCTTCAAAGAGCATTAAAAAAGGAAATGCGAGTATTTAAACAAAACTGTATTTTTTATTGAGAAAAAGTGCAACAATTTTGGAATAATGAACTATTTTGGAAAATTGTGCCAAAAACCTAAACAAAGAAATAAAAACAGAATGACACAAAACATCGGAAACGACAGCAACATTGATCACTGTTGCATTCACATCTCGTTTCAAAATTACAGTGGAAACAGGATACATCGAAAAGGAATTAGAACTGTTGGGTTTGTTTGGGCCATATAGCATTTCCAATACTATCCTAAGGGTCAAAAATTTATGATTTAAAAAAACCATCGTGCTTTGCCTTCAATAATGAAGGAGCAACGCTCCCATAAAAAACACAACTGTAGAATCATTTGCCGGGTGAACAAGCTATCGCCCTGCAACTGTGAATTTCAACATTTGCCAGGCAAAGAAATGGACCCAGTCGATTATACGTCCGCGGAACCATAACAAATAGCGCCTAATATCACCCAAAATGTTGAGCAATTCGTAGTTGCAAGTCTCGATTCAGAAAAATGCGCTGCGAAACGCTTTCTTCTTAATAAGTCTAATTTTGATGAAAATGCGCCACAATTAAACGCAAATTGCCAATCAACCAACACAATTGAACTACTTACCGCTCAAACAACTCCGCAAAAGAATTACTTAATTCACGCATCAGTAAAAACAACGAGAAAACAAATTCAACAATTTTCCTCAAAAGAAAGTAAAGTTCCCGAACAAAAAGCAAATAACAAACAGCTCAAACACCAGACACTCCTACAACAGACGCCACTCAAACCTCAGACAAAAAACCAAAGTTGTCATTGGAGACATATGCGGATTTGTTTAATTTTGCTTCAATCAAAAATTTGAATTGCAGGCTTCTAAACAGCCTGATTACACAGGACGAAATCTTCAAAAAAAGAAGAGATTGCGTACTCAGCGGAAACTCAGCGATGCAAGCAAATTAGCTGCAACAATCACGGAATATTGAAATTTTTTGCCAAAATATGCCAAAAAAATTTTTTAAAGAAAGAAATAATAACAGAAACGTACAAAAACATTGGAAACAATTTCAACTTTGATGAAGAAACAGTCATAATTTTGGAGCACTATGATACAAAACACATTTCAAATTACAATTCATCAAATGACATTTGCGTAGCAATGATAATGAAAGAAGGCACAGACAAAATAACAACCAATTGCATAGAATATAAATTCACAAAAAGTGAAATATAACCAATTGAATTCGAAAACAAGCGCCAAATGTAACCTAAAACCACCCAAGACTTTAAAAAACTAAGATCTTTTCTTAGCTCAGTTCATCATCTAATCAAATTCATACCTAACTTAATCAAACTATGTCACCCATTTAGGTCACTACAGAAAAAATTGGAAAATTTTCATTGGACAGACAAACACACTGTGCATTTTGAAGGAAAAAAAACAAAATTGCAAAATCAACGGAAAACAGACATTAAAACCCAAATCATGAAACCAGAGTAAATTGTACCGCGTCAAGACAAGGACTGGGCGCCGAACTAGAACAATTAATTCGTGAAGACTGGAAGGCGTTTTCATTTAAATCTCGTTTCATAAATTCCATGAAAGCAAGATAAAGCCAAAACCAATGAGAACTCTGGAGGTTGTATGGGCCATGGAGCCTTTCAAATATTGTTCTTGAGGAAACAATCATAAGAGACATATTAATCACAAACATGTCAGGCTATGCAATACGACGCCATTTGCTCAGGAAATCAAATGAACCAAATCAGTTCATTCAAACAGCAATAAAAATGGAAACAGAAGTACGAAATGATAGAAAACAAATCATAAACAAACGGTATTGATTTAGACAATAATGAAACACTTTGCAAAAATGTGCTGAAAACCTAAACAAAGAAATATTAACAGAGAGAAACAAAACATCGGAAAAGACCGCGACATTGATGACAATTCCATTCACATCTCGTTTCAAAAAAACAGTGGAAACCGGATACAACAAACAAATTAGAACTGTTGGGTTTGTATGGGCCATACAGAAATTAAAATTATATCAGAAGGGTCAAAAATTTATGACTAAAACAGACCATTGTGTTTTGCCTTCAATAATGGAGGAGCACCGCTCCTATGAAAAATACAAAAGTAGACTGATTGCCAGATCGACAGGCTATTGCCCTCCAACTATGAGTTTGAACATTTGCCGGGCACACGAATGGGCCCACTTGATTATATGTCCCGGGAACCATAACATATAGCGCCTAATATCACCCAACATGTTGAGCAATTCGTAGTTGCAAAACTCGATTCAGAGAAATGCGCTGCGAAACACTCCTTCCTAATAAATCTAATTTTGATGGAAATGCGCCACAATTAAACAAAAAATGCCAATCAACCAACACAACTGAACTAATTACCACTCAAACCACTCACCGAAAAAATTATTTAATTCACGCAGCAGTAAAAACAGCGAGAAAACAAATTCAACAACTTCCTTCAAAAGAAAGAAAAATTCCAGAACAAAAAGCAAACAAGAAACAGTTCAAAAACTAGACACTCCTGCAACAGACGCCACTCAAACCTCAGACAAAAACCAAAGAAGTCATTGGAGACGCATGCGGCTTTGCTTAATTTTGCTTTAATCAAAAATTTTAATAAATGGCTTCTAGCGAGCCTGATTACACAGGACGTAATCTTTAAAAAAAAAGAGAGATTGCGTACTCAACGGTAACTCAGCGATGCAAACAAATCAGCCCCTTTAAACACAGCTTCGGGAGGAACCTACACATGAAGTCAGGTTGACTCTGAATTGACGACCGTATTGCGATCCCGCGCGCCATTGAAGATGCAAACATTGAAGATGCAAACATTGAAGATGCAAACATTCACTATACCTCCTACCTGGGAAGCTGGGGTATGACGGGTATGGCCATCTCTGCCTGGCGGCCATATATGTAACAATCTGCTCTTTAAAACATCAAAAAGCACATATTTTACGAATATGGACTAAAATATTGTTAACTGGACACAACTAATTGGGACGACAACAGAATTGGGACAACACTGGGAGAATTGACACGGAAAGCGAAACAATTGAAACAAATGCCATCAAAATTGCAAACGACCAACAAATGAACGATCCGTAGAGCGATTGACGCCTCGAGCGCATAGAAGGACAAACCAGACGGACCTCAAGGACAGAATAGTCCGTAAAACTGAACCTCGCAAAGAAAATTCCTGCCAACAAGCGATCAAAAAAATATCGACAAGGACTCTACGAACCAGGGTCGACAACCACTAAAGAAGACAATTACACCTATGTAAGCAAAGAAACAGTTCAGATTGCTGTGACGGTCAGAAAATTAGGCATAGCCAAATTCGGTTCAAAGGCCGAAAAAGACACAACACTAAAAATTTTTGCGGATCGCAGACCAAAAACAACAACTGTCAGGATAACAAAAGAAAAAAATTCAAAATATGCTTTCGATTTTGAGTGGAAAACAGAAGGGGACAACAATATCAGCCGCCACATCCAACTTGATGACGAAAGTGCAGTATCCTTGATCAAGTGGAACATCAAACGAGCTTTACGCTTACTAATGCCCGTGAAGCCACTACCTCCACAACCACCAACCAAGAGCCCAAGGCCCCCAAAGTACGGCAACAATAACCCAAAAATAAGGAGACGCAGCAGACGAGTACGAAATGAGCTTGAGACAGACGAGTCAACTGTTTTCTGCCCAACTCTTTTAGCCGTTCAAAGAAGAAACAAAACGCCAGAAAATCTAAACAATTGATTCCAATACTCAGTGTAGTACGTCTGAATTTGAGCCAATTGCGCGCAATCTACGCTTATTGAAGGGATACAGTCAGTTGCATAGCAAAATCCTCCCCAGAACACGTTCCTCGAATTATGCGTAACCACTCCGCAAATAGCTCCGGTGGTTCAAACCTATGTCTCTCCCAAACTCAGTGCACGAATCTTCACTGCCTTTGAGGTAGAAATGAATTCCAACTCGGGTATTCTCTAGACTCTTACAAACTCTATAAAACAAAACATTTATAACCACATATTATATTAGTAGTTAACTAGTACATATTGTCAATTTTTTTTTCTGTCAAGATCATCTCTACGAAACGAAATTTCAGCAATGATGAATTTTCCGTTTGCAAGGAGGGATATGTGGTACACAGGTAGCAATGATGCCATTTAAATTCACCAATTCATCCCTAACTTCATTTTAAAGTTACAGTTCAGTTACCATCTAACTAAAATTTGTGTATGTCTGTGGCACTTCCATTCTTATATTGTTGATGCCTTTCAACTTCTCCAAAGTCAAGTTTGCTCAAACTTTACTTTGATATAAAAATTTAGTTGTTCATAAATTATTCATGCCAAGTGTCTGCCCATATTTCTAATGAAAGATTTTTCATTCCATTCGGAGCTTCCGTTGTAGTTACTTAAATTCAATTGCTCCAAGTTAAGTTTTCTATTCGCCAGGCTAATGTAATGAACAAGTAGGCCAACTAAATCGCATCGCGATTGAGAGCACGGCCTGAGTAAATTATAAGCTTGATTCGTCCTGCAAAACAGCATAGTGATAACTAACCAGTACTTTCAAATCTGTTAAGCCTTAGCATAATCAAATAAACCAGTTGATTCGCGCTGCCAGTCAACTCATTTTGTTCTCGTACTGCTTTAAAAAAGTTAACAAAAATGCCGATAAGGCCGATAGACATAATTCACTTTTTCAGAAAAACAATGCGCAACAGTTTATTCGAAAATAAATTTATAACACGCTCAAAGATTCAAATATCTCCAATCCATCTTGATTCAATTTTGACCATTGAAAATCTTTCACTTCCTAGAGAATCTAGCTAATACTTTTCGCCAACGACACAATCAACGTGAACCCAGATTGATTGTTTTGGAACTGATTGTGTTTTTGCACTTTTCTTTCAGTCAACATTTTTTCACGAACTATGTTTTTACCCTGAATTTAAGGCAATCGATATAAAAGTGTACTGTCAAAGTTGTCAAAAAAGTTTTATTAATTTTGTTCTAAAAAAATAGTTAAAAACGTTTACTTATAATTAATCGTTTCACTTGATACTATGCAATTTGAACCATGCGAATTGGGCAGTTATTATTTAATTTTTGATCATTTTTCGACATGCATATATTTGGATGAAAAAGTTGGTTCTCTGAACTCCAAAACAATTGATCAGTTTTGTTTTTTTTATGAAAAGCAAAGAACGAAAAGTTCAACAGACTATGTGTTCTCATTTACGTCTAACATTTTCCCAATTTTTGAATAAGTTTTTCTGCGAAGTTCAAATTTTCTTGTAAATCATGAAAGGTAACGATTTTTTCTCTGATCTATCAAAACGTAAAAATATCTGGCGAGTTAGCCATTTGGTTTTGCCTTGGGTATTTCTGAGCCGGAACAAATTTTTGTACTGTTTTCTGATGTGAAGCTGAAAACTGACATTTTCCAAGTTTTTGTTTTTGAAGAGAGAACTTTTTCATGTGCTGCAACTTCACTTCAATTTTAACAATTTTTGTGATCATTTGGTTGTTTTGTTCATATTAGGTCATTTTGTTCCGACCCCACTTTATGGTAGGAGGAGGAGGAGGAGGAGAAGGAGGAGGAGGAGGAGGAGGAGGAGGAGGAGGAGGAGGAGGAGGAGGAGGAGGAGGAGGAGGAGGAGGAGGAGGAGGAGGAGGAGGAGGAGGAGGAGGAGGAGGAGGAGGAGAGGAGGAGGAGGAGGAGGAGGAGGAGGAGGAGGAGGAGGAGGAGGAGGAGGAGGAGGAGGAGGAGGAGGAGGAGGAGGAGGAGGAGGAGGAGGAGGAGGAGGAGGAGGAGGAGGAGGAGGAGGAGGAGGAGGAGGAGGAGAGGAGGAGGAGGAGGAGGAGGAGGAGGAGGAGGAGGAGGAGGAGGAGGAGGAGGAGGAGGAGGAGGAGGAGGAGGAGGAGGAGGAGGAGGAGGAGGAGGAGGAGGAGGAGGAGGAGGAGGAGGAGGAGGAGGAGGAGGAGGAGGAGGAGGAGGAGGAGGAGGAGGAGGAGGAGGAGGAGGAGGAGGAGGAGGAGGAGGAGGAGGAGGAGGAAGCGGTATTATACACTCAGATGGGTTTTTTGTTCAGTCAATTTTGGCCGATCGAAAAACTCATCGTAGAGAGTTCTGAGTGGTATTTTTAAAAAAGCCGTCCATAGTAGAATATGGAATAAAAATTGTAATTAGTAGACAATATTCCGTTGTTTTTATTCACATTTTTTTTTTATTTGACCACATTTTTGTCAATTTTGACAAATTGTGTTAAAGTTATTGACTCTATTGTTATTGATTTTGTCTTCAAAGACAGAGGAGTTTTGCATAATTGTTCGATCCGAGTTTTCTTGGCTAGAATTCATGCTTACTTTAGTCAAAAAATGGGACCAAATATGCCTATTTAGCGCTCTTTCTTTAAATTTGCTTGAAGTAGACACTTTGAAACTGCATTAATATGCTTCTGCACTACTATTCTTCTTGGCAGCTCAAATTTTCACAAAAAATTAAAATACGCTATTAGCTGATGTCTAACGGCTATTATAACTTTGCGTACATTTGTTTTTAGAAAATATCAGTCAATTTTTGACTTTTGTGTTTTTTTTTCTTTTGTCAATTTGCAGCTATGTCTCAAAAAAGACAGCGTAATTCGATTTTTTTTTGTAAAATTAAATTTAAATTCCATATGGGTGTCACTTTCAACTAACAGTTTCTTGGCTTGGATGCTAGAAATTTTCAAAAAACATAATTCTGATTTTTCTATAATTGCTCTATTTTGTTTACCTGACAATCTATCACATTAATGACAGCTCTAAACGGCGATAAAAGAAAACGGAGTTGAATCTTTTTTTTGGTGAACTTGTAAACTTTTGACCGCTACAACACCGTTCCCTCGCAAAACATAATTTATTTTCAACTTTTACCAGCAATTTTGTTCTTTTTTGTAGTGTTTAAGCATAATCCGGATAAATAATGCCTTAATGTTTTCCTTTTGGTGCTCTACTATAAACTAACCAATATAAGGTGTTCAGTTTTTAGCTAATGGTTATGTATTAGGGTTTTAGTGTTGTTTTGAAAAAACATTAGAACCTACCCTATTAGGTCCCTGATTTTGTCATGATGTAACTTAGTCTCATTACAAGCAGATTTTATCAATTGTTTGGTGAACCATACAAAAATGGTTACACTTTTCGTTTATATGGTTCTGAATGTCTCAGACTTTTAATGATTTGGATACTAGTTTCCGTACTGTGTTTACGTAAAAAAGTCCGCAAATTTTTGAATTCTGTCCCAAACTTTTGTTTTTGTGCAGCCTTACAACTTAGTGTCACTAATAAAAAACACAATTGGTTTTCTAACGGGTTGCAAGATGATCTGATTTTGTTTTGAGCTAAATACTTATGAATTTTATCAATTTTGAATTTTTTTTAAGATGCATTTTTGTGCTTTGTCAGTTTCTATCATAATCGTGTCAATGTGTAGCTAGTCTCTGTAAAAAAAAATCTTCTTTCTAGTGGCGAGCTAATTTTTTTCATTTTTGTTTTATATTCACCTACTTGTTTAAAAAATTTCGAATTTTTGATATCTGCCATTTTTTGAGGTGTTTTTTTGTGTCCTTGCCGCAAAATCACTTTAATGGCGAAGTCTCGTTGTCATTAAAAGAATGCGCCAATGATTTTTTTGATGTCTTCAGGGATATGCTTACGGTTATAACGGCTGTAACACTGTTTACTTGAAAAATTCGGCTCAAAAAAATTGATTGGTTTTTTCGTTTTCGTTGTTGTGGTATGCTATATTCTAGATAATCTCAATTACTTCTCCA
>NW_027452345.1:0-15982 GCF_964194025.1 Convolutriloba macropyga
CACAAACCAATCATCAATTCAAAAAATCATATAAACATAGCCGGCAGATTGCCGGAATAGCTGCGAAATAGACTTGCGTGCCGTAAAATACAGATGGAAAAAGATACAGAAGTGAGTTGATAATAGTTATCGCCGCCGCCTATAAAACTTACAAGTTTATTTCAAAGGAGGTTGTTTTTGGGTGCAAAAATTTTCCCTGTCGCGTCTCGAACCGGCGATCTCCGGATTAACAGCCAGTCGCCTTAACCACTCGGCTGTCGGACCATACAATCTGTTTTCTTACAATCAACTTTGTTTTAGGAACAGATTCTGTTTCTGAATAACCGCAATTTAGGTCACGCAGAAAGCGTGAAATCAAGCGCGAAAAAGCCATTTAAGCAGTGACGAGACAGAATGTTCTAGAACAAATGTAAAACGAAAATGAAGCGTCAGACGACGAAACAAAAAAACATAGCAGGACAAGTCCTGACGTACAATTCAAAGAATTTTCATTGACTTAACAAAAAACTAAACCTAGAATGGACTATGAGTGAATTGAGAAAACCATTTTGAAAAAAATTAGAAAAAAAATAAGAAAAAAAAACAGAAAATCAATGTCAAAATGCCGCATGTGAACAACAAAAACCACTAGCGAGAAATGAAAATTTAATTCAAACAAAAAACTAGGCCTAGAATGGATTTGAATGGATTGGGAAAACCATTTAGAAAAAAAAATCCGATCCGAAAAATCGAAACAACAGTGAAAATCTGAGTGAAATTGCCGCATGTGAACAAAAAACCACTACCGAGAAACCGAATTTTTGTTCAAACACCGTTTTCTCAATCTACTGTAAAATTAGAGCGAAAAAAATTCACGCCGCAAAACCACTCGCTTTTTCGCTCCATTTCCTGTTTCGGCGTGACCAAAATCACTACTCCAATTTGACTTCAAAAATGATGAAAATGTGTGAACAGATCTTAATAAAAAAAAAGACAGCGCCCCAATACAATTCAAATTCTTTGAATTGTAAAAAACCAAGAGCACCGCAATATAGCTACTCTCAGCTTACAGCTTCGCAGCTATAATTAAAATATACTGTTCATTTGGATCTCGTTCGTTTGTGTTAGTTCCATATCAATTCCCACGAGCCATTGAAGCATGCTCGTGGCTATTGCAAATTATATATTCCTCTTATGTTTGATTATTCTAATTAGTCGGTCTAATAACTTGAAAACTTAGGGTATTGTCCAGACACTGTACCTTGTAGTGCTCCAGCATGGCTCCGACATCTGCCACGACATTTCGGTTTGTCAACATCACACCCTTCGGCATTCCAGTGGTTCCAGACGTGAACAGAATCAGTGCCAAAGCATCAGCGTCCAACGGTGGAACAAACGCATGCATATTACTTCTCCCAGTCTCCAAAAATTTCTGGAATGTTGTTACTTTGATACCTTCGAGCTTAGCTTGCGCAGTCACTTCGGATGATAAATGGTCCATAACCACAACCAGGGAAAGATTGGGGCATTGATCGTGGCATTTGAGAAGTTTATTTAGCTTGTCTTCATTGTCGCAAACGACAGTCGTCATTTCAGTAACGGATACGATATGTGAGATTGCTTCCATTCCCAAAGTGTCGTAGAGAGGCACTGTTACCATTGAGAAGGAGTTACAGGCCATCTGGGTGACATCCCACTGAAACAGCAAATCAGTTGTTCCAGGAAAAGTTTGAACAATTATTTGCTATTCAAGAAACATGAAAGCAAAGAGACAAATTCTTTATTCAGATGACCAAATGAGTTCTAGGAAAAATCAGTTAACAGAGGTTCGCTCCTTGTGAAAACTCAGGAACGAAAGCACGCTAATTGGATAGCTTGAACGGCTCAAAAGCTACCTTTGCATTGTTTCAAAAGCGATATATTGACTGTTCAATAAATCAGGAAGCTTTATAAAAATTTTATATTAAAATGGTACCAGGCTCCATAAACCGCAATAAGTAAAAGTTGAATCCTCAACGTCCTCATAAACAATGGATGAAGTGGCACTGATATATCATAGTTTAGTTTCTGTTTAAAAAAAACATGAAAACTTGCTACAACAGCACCTAGTAATTCTGCAATATAAAAAATTATAGACCCAATAGCTTAATCAAGATACTTCCTTACAAGAGGGTCAAGAAGCACGATCTCTTCATGATGTAAACAGAAATAATCAAAGTTTTGTCTGTCTGTTGCAGCCCCGATTATCTACAGCTTTGAACTAACTTTAGTATCTACGCTCGCTAACCGTGTAAATCGTTTCAGGTAAAACTTTTCCTGGACACAAAGTCTTGAACCTTCATCCGACGTGTTTTACGTGCATATGCGAACGACAATCTTTCTACACTTTGCTGGGTTCTATCTCAATCCAAATGATGAACTCTTTTTTGGATAACACTGCCATTGACTCCATACATCTATCGCTTCTAGTTCACTTAGATTTATTTTGTCAGCAAAAAGCAAAGTGTGGTACATTGTTTGCCTCTAAGATTCAATTCTTCAATTTATATATCGAGAGACCAGTATTTCGACTATTGCCATGCAGCATAGAGTTATGCCAGAATGCACTGCCTCGTCGAACACCTGCGTTTACTTTGAAGGGGGTTATTAGTTTCTCATTGTTTTGAGCTATCTTTGTGGTACATTTTTCCTCAGTAACAAACAAGACCACACATGTATAACTCAAGGTGCCACAGCAGAGCTGCAGTCAAGAATGACCAGAAACAAGGGTTGCCGAAATCCGCATGCAGCCGCAGGTAAACAAATTGATGCTTCAAAATCTTTGCCCTGGAACCTGCTCGGTTGTCACGTTTCTAATTGCGGAGATTTTTCAATCGATAGAGATTGATGCCCTCAGAAATTGTATTCTATTCAATTGAGATATTCCTCGATAATTCGAACAATCGCTTCCAGGTCCTTCCCATGAAATTGCTTGTTTTTAATAGTCCAGTTTAATCAAGGTTTACAAAATGTGATAGCGCGTTACTATCGCGCGAATCATTCAGCTTGTATGTCTTAGAATTAAACTTTGTGTCCTTGGTACTTTCCCTGAGTTTTGTGCCAATAACCAGATAATGAAAACACACAGCAGGGTTGGAGTTTGTTTTTTTACAATTACAGGGACGAGGACCCCAGAAAGAGTCAGCCTAAAGTATTATCATGACCGATCACGAGTCTGATCATTGCCCAAAAATCACCTGAATGAGCGCGCCTTCTCATTAATGAGCACCTCAAGCGGTAAACGGATTCGAAACTCACCTCCCACCGATTGGTTCCATACACTCCGATCTTTTCTTCTTTCCTGGGACAGTGGCCAGAGTGGATAAGAGCTGATCCCACCATCTGGGATAACTTGTTCACTTCATCGTATGTCTTCCACTGGTACTCGTTCGAGGTGGCCCCATCTTCACCAGGGGAGGGAGATGACGGAGACTCGGCCGGGGCGGAGGGGGGCTTTCGGGATCCCAGGCAGGGTTTATGTCCTGAAAAATAATTCAATCATATTTCTAAGGCATCCCATTTAAAACCAGTCGCTGAGGTACTGTTTGTTTGTTTGTTTAAGTTATACCGATAAAAATATTCAAAATTCGATGTTACAAGTGAAACTCTCGAATGATAGTTAAGATATAAGATAGTTTTGGGACAACAGCACTATCAGATCAGAAAATGAATAGATAAAAATGAATTGTTTCATGGTGATACAGTTGAATCAGAAATGTACCGGTATTCCTTTAGATATTACGATATGTAGCACCCGCGCGGATACTGTTAGCCCAACTATCTCGTTATCGAGTGCCTCTTGTAATGGAGAAATTCTGAGCTTGTCACCTTAAGATAAGTTGGATTAAGTGACTAAAAATGTTGAACTAACTTGAGATATTGAGGCCCCTTTGGAAGAGACAGTGGAGTGTCTGCTTCTCCATGTCTGGAAAGAACTCGGTCATGATGTGGTTCTCCGGACATTCTCTCGAAATCCGGATCCTCTCCACCTCCTAAAGACAAAATCATGTTATCTCAGACTTTACTCACAATCATCTCATAAAAACTTCTTAGACTACAAGCGTGTTAAGTATGTTGATGATTATTAAACCAAAAATTTGACCAACTAGAGTGCTATATCATCAGTGATTGCTTCAGTGCCTTGCTAAATAACGCGTATTTGTAACTGGGGGAGGGGGTTGGCGAGGGGTATAACGTACCAGGGGTCAATAACTGAAGTAATTGAACACTTGGTATTATATACAATAACATACCGAATCTAAAATCAGAAAAAAATTAAAATTCCCTCTGAAAATTTTCGAGCACTGTTTCCTTAAAGGTTTAAACTTGTTTCCTTTTTGGTCCGTTTCTATATCGAATATTCTCAAATTAGCGTTGGCTGTTAAATAACTTTAAAAACAAATTTGTAAATGCTAATTAATAATAAAAAATAACTTACATTGATAACATTGGTTTGGTTTTCGAATCCGTGTTGAATCGTCATAGCTGATTGATTTGTTTCGTTTCCTTTGTTTCTGTAGATTTCAAATAGGAAAATCTTCACACAATCTGGCTGTTCAAAGTTTTTCAGTTAGTTCCAAGTTACGACACGCACGAGTTGTTTCAGTTGGTTTGAAAGCGGCAGCAGATGTCAAAAGATCGTTTCTCTGAGAAAGAAAACAAAAGATGTCTATAGACTAATTGTCTAGCCTTTTCAAAAACAAATTAGCTCATTCATTTAACCTTTTAACCGAACTATCCGCTTATTCGACACTTTTCGACGCGCATAAAATGCATTGGCCTTTTAGAAAATCCTTGAAATAGGATAAAGGGGGAAACATCAAAAAGGTGGCTCTGTTCGAACACAAAATTTAACCTAAAAAACGCGTTAACTGCCAACATTTAGTTTCTAAATTCGAGCGTACTTTTTTAAAACCTTTTGAGATTGACCTACTTACCTGAAATTCAATTGTCAAGCGTCGGTCCTTACAAACTCGCCGCTCAGAAAAGTTGATAGTTGTCACTCTCAAAATGTAAGTTTTAATTTTTGAATTTTTTGGATTCGGCTAATCGAAATGTGTCAGAGTTGTGAATGATGTTATAAGTATTGGCTGTCGGTGTAATTGCGAGGATAAGCATATTAGCTACACAAACAAAATTGTATAAGCGAAGATGGTTGCGGCGTTTAAACAAAGAAAATTTCCATTAATGGACACTATGTCAAACACAATTTATTGACACGTACAATAGCGGCCAACTTTGACATTTTGTTACGAAAATGTCTTAAAGCGAAGGAAAATACAAGGTAGCATAGTTCTGACAAGTTCAACTTCAAGGAATTCTTGTCTTTTGAGAGGGGTAATGACAAAAAATTGTAACCTTTACACGTTAGTGCAAGCATATTTTTGCTAACAGAGGATCCACGGAACCGGAGAATTTAGCCACAACTACTATTTAGACATAATGCTAAATGATAGAGATGCTAAATTGTAAGCACCAAATCTAAAATGGGCCATTATGATATTTATTGTTCCGACCCCCACTTAAGTGGGGAGGGAGGAACTATATACTCAATTTAAATTAAATTTTTTAACGGTAGATTGTTATTGTTACCTTAGAGATAGAGGAGCGTTGCTGAATTGTTTGATTTAAGTTTTTTGGCTAAAATTTTTTTAAATTTTCTAAATTCGAACGTTTTTCATCAGAAAATGTCACAAAATATTCTTTTTTGGCCCACTTTGTTAAAGTTTGCCAGAAACCTTGACGCAGACTCCTTAATCTCCAAAATAGCGCTAGTTGCAATTAGGCGCCCTATTAAAGTCTTCTGTAATTAAAATTTTGTCTTTTTTTTTGCAGATTTAACTCGTTAATTATGCAAAATTCATCGTTGTTTCTTTAATATTTGAAGCATTTCACTCCACAAATGGACTAATTCCCAAACTTTTGGAACAAATGGGCGGTTTATTGGGCGCGCGGCAAAATCAAGGATAGGTTTGATATTAACATGGATTCTTACAATCATAAACTTTTGTTTTGGTGCTGCCTTTTTTCAAAATATTTTGCTTACGTTTTTTCAAAGTTAATTACTGACAAAATTATTATTCACGGCTCCATTAAAGACAGCTCTCATTTACGTAAAAAAGACGCCGAATGTACATATATTTTGTTTTCAGAGAACCTGAGGGTTTTTATGGCTTTGAGGAAGAGTTAGTAAACATTAACTGAATTCTTGTGTTTTGCCTTAAATTGTCGTTCTTTTTGAAGTCTGATTACTAAGTCTAACCATTCAAAGATCCAAATGGCTTCCTCAAAAGGTGCAAATGAACCTGTACTATGCATTGGGTTGTCACCTAATGCATGGCCTTCTATGTCGATATTATTTGGTTTAAGAAAAATTCAGTGATTTTTTGAACTTGTTAATTTTTTAAATTTCAGAAAACTTTTGGTTTATTCTCAGTAAATAGAGATCAAAATTTCTTCCGTATAGAGTTTTCTATTCTTGCCCTCTATTTGTTGTTATTTTTGTTGTTGTATGCCAAATATTGGATAATTAAAGGCCTCAGTGGCCAACTACAGACAAACAAATGAACTTAATAACTGACATTGGTATATAACTAAAGGTTTTATTGACTTTCAAATTAACTTTCTAAAAAAAGAGTAAAAGTATTCTTCGACTTTTTTTTTGTGGTTTGCATGTTTTTTTCGTATTTTAAAATTTTGTATCATTTGCGTAATTTAGCCTCATTAATAAGAGGTCTCCTTAATGTTTTGTTGAAACAAACAATAAATTTCCTGTTGTTTAAACGTTTTGACTAATGTACTCAGGGCTTAGACAATTTGGTTCAGAAGAATTTTGTGAAATTTAGATACTTTTCAATTTTTGTGGTTCTTTTTGCTGTCATTTTACAAAACGACTTTATGATGATCAAAGGAGACACAAATGAAGATTTTATGTCCTCGCTGTTAATATGGCTTCAACAATGTGGTTTTGTAAAGTTGTTTATGAATTTTTTTAGTTCAGCTTGTATTTAATGTTATTTCATAGTCTTATGACTTAGTCTGACTCATAACAGTCGCAGTTAGTTTTCCGAGAAGTCGCAAGATAAACTGTCGACTATTTTAGTCGGAAGCTTACATGGCTATGAATTTTTAAAATATTTGTCTTTTAAAAAAGACAATGAATTTTTGAGATTTGCCAAAATATTTGTCTTTTAAAAAAGACAATGAGTTATTGAGATTTGCTACTCTTCATTCCGTTAAATTGTAGTTTAGCATCGCTACAGACAAGGTACATACCTTATCCATTGAGCTACAATTTTTTACAACATTTTTATTTTCCTCAAATGGTCCTTGTCCTTGGTACAACCATTTTTTATAAAAGACTCGTGATTTTTCGCCTATTTTTGTAGGTTTTTGTCGAATTTTCAGTATCACAACCTTGAGTGGTCTTCTGGTCATTTGAAAAAAAAACGCAACCAAAGATTTTTAACGTTTTTAGTGTGAACTTAAAGTTTAAAAGTTTAATTGGCAGGGACATCGTTTTCGTGCAAATTTTTTCCTGCAAATTTTTCCTTTTTGCCCGTGTTTGAACTTCTTTTGTAGTGGTATGACGTATCCTCGTAAATGAAAGGTCTATCGCTCTCTATGGAGTTATAAAAGAATCTCTCCTTGACTTCATTTGATGCATAATGTTTCTAATCAGTTTGAAATCAATTCTTTTAAAAAAAGCTATGTTTTTTTTCAAACTTTGCAATTTTGCTCATTTCTTGTCGACTTGTTACCAAGTCGCATTGAGGAAAAGTCCTATAATTTTTCTAATGAAGTACAGGTTAATCTGCTTAGTATAAGTTGTTAGTTTAATCTGATGCCATTTCGATTTGGTTATTAATGATCTTCAAAAAATGGACAACACGTTTTGGTCGTAATATTTGTAATTATTTGATTTTTATCGCCGTCTTTTCTGGTAGACAAATTATGATAGTCATAGGTCTCATAGGCCCTCTAAGGTAGATTGCTTTATTCATTTAGTAGTTTGTTGAACGATATGTTGATATGTTCATTTTTTATCTCTTCCTCATTTTGTAGACAATTAAGTGAAAACGTAGATGAGCGGGGTCGGAATTTGATGTGCAAACGCACATTACCGAGCCTCCTTGTTCACATCCATAGTTGCTTGTAGGGGAGCTATTCTTGTTAAATTTGGCACCCAAAAAGGTGAGAGGAGTTCAAAATTGTTATTTTTGTCTCACCCAATGAGCGTCGAGAACAATGTCCAACTTACTTACATTAATATGAAATTACAATAGCATTGGAAAAACAACACTGACAAAGTGAGGAGTTACAAGAAGGCTTTATTCAAATTTTAATCAAGAATTTGTGATCAAGAATCAACGTCAATCTTATCATCCTAAAGTGTATACAGGCCAATTCACGAATAATTAAAAAAACCACCAAGTTCATGAATTTAACTTTATTACACCTTTTAAAAAATGACATAGTACAACATTATTCAAGTGTTTGGCCTTCTGCTAGTTTAGTCAAGAAATGAAAACTTTACTACTATTGGAATCACTAAGTGCGCACTACTTTGATTTCACGTAAACTATAGAAGTTTGAATATGTTCACATAATATTAAAAAACGATTCGGACTTATGTCCTCGGATATGTTTTCATCTTAATCATTTTCCAATTTCGGACTCTGAAAAGTTTCCGTTTTGGTTATTCGAGAGACTTATATTGAGTCGGTTTCCTTAAAGGTAAAATAAAGATTGTTTGTGGAGGTTGCATTCATAGTTTCCCTATTCTAGTTTTCCTATCCATTTATCTATACCTTGGAGATCAGATTTGCAACCCAGATAAGTTTTCAGAACAACAAAACTAACACAATTATATCAGCGTTAAACCCATCGAGACGCGGCCTGTTCTTAAAATTCAAAAACATGGTACTTAAAATTAGCCCACGAGAATTCCCCGTCAGTAGTATATCGTGAGCAAGAGTGGCGGGGGTAAAAAGACGTACCTATGTATAAAGATTACGTATAGCCCATATTCCCTCAAATCCCAAAGACGTACCTCACAGCATGATACCCAAGGTGTTCAAGCGAGGGGGATTAGCAAGTTAATCCCTTAATATTAAATTAGTAAGGTCATTCACTCATTCCCATATTGCACTTTATTAATGTAAATTTCCAAAGACGTACCTCACAGCATGACACCCAAGCTGTTCACACGAAAGGGATTAGCTATAAAATGTTTATATATTAAATTAGATAGGATGACTCATTTACACATACGCACGGTTTACGTGATTTTCAAAAATGCACCGCACAGAATGATACCCAAGCTGTTCACACGAAGGGGTTTAGCAAGATAGTGTCTGAACAACAAATCAGTAAGGACATTGACCCCCTACGATATTGCACTTTAACAATGTAAATTTCGAAAGACGTACCTCACAGCATGATACCCAAGGTGTTCAAGCGAGGGGGATTAGCAAGTTAATCCCTTAATATTAAATTAGTAAGGTCATTCACTCATTCCCATATTGCACTTTATTAATGTAAATTTCCAAAGACGTGCCTCACAGCAAGACACCCAAGCTGTTCTCACGAAAAGGATTAGCAAGATAATCCGTCAATAAGAAATCAGTAAGGTCATTTACCTTTTCTCATGCTACACTTTACTAATGTCAATTTCCAAAGACGTACCGCACAGCATGATACCCAAGCTGTTCACACGAGGGGATTAGCAAGATAATCCCTTGATATTAAATTGGTAAGGTCATTGACTCCCTACCATATTACACTTTAATAATGTAAATTTCCAAAAACGTACCTCACAGCATGACTCCCAAGCTGTTCACACGAGGGGGATTAGCAAGATAGTGCCTTAACAACAAATCAGTAACGTCATTGACCCCCTACCATATTACACTTTACTAATGACAATTTCAAAAGACGTACCTCACAGCTTGATACCCCAGCTTTTCTAACGAAAGTGATTAGCAGGATAATGTTTTAATAATAAATTAGGTAGGATGACTCATTTACAGTTACGTACGTTAGACGTGATTTTCAAAAATGTACCTCACAGTATGATACCCACGCTGTTCTCACGAAAGGGATTAGCAAGATAGTGCCTTAACAACAAATCAGTCAGGTCATTGACCCCCTACCATATTAGACTTTACTAATGTCAATTTCCAAAGACGTACCTCACAGCATGATACCCAAGCTTTTCACACGAAAGGGATTAGCAGAATAATGTTGTAATAATAAATTAGGTAGGATGACTCATTTACAGTTACGTACGACTTTTCAAAAATGCGCCTCACAGCAAGATACCCACGCTGTCACACGAAAGGGATTAGCAAGATAATCCCTCAATAACAAATTAGTTTGGCTTTCTCATATATAAGCCACTACTCCTATTCATTATTTCAAACAACATCTAGGTACAACATCTAGGTACAACATCAAGATAATCCCTAATAACAAATTAGGTAGGTCATTGACCCCTTCCCACATTACACTTTACTAATGTCAATTTCCCAAGACGTACTTCACAGCATGATGCCTAAGCTGTTTACAGGAAGGGGATGAGCAAGATAGAGCCTTAACAGCAAAATAGTTAGGTCATTCACGTTTTCTCATGTTACACTTTACAAATGTCAATTTACAAAGACGTACCTCAACGCATGATGTCCAAACTGTTCACACGAAATGGATTAGCAAGATAATCCCTCAATAACACATTCCAATTCTTAAAGGAAAAAGAGACACCTATCCTCAAAAAAACACATTTATTGGCAACAAACTCTCAATTCTTGACACGAAACATCCCATTATTGCCAAAAATTGCAAAATGTTGAAAAAAATACCAAATTCGTACCAAAACAACCAATTCTAGCCCAAAAATACCCGTTTCTAGTCCAGAAATAGACCATTTTGAGCAAAAAATACACAATTCTTATGTTAACAAAAATTCGTATTTCCTGCCAAAAAAAATTAGGTCTAGCAAAAACTGCACAGTAATTGCCAAACGAACACCCAAATCTTCCGAAAAATACCGATTTTTACCACAAAGTGGAGATATCTCGTCAAAGAACAACCAAACTCCACCCAATTTGTTAGAATTTTTAAAAAATACCCAAATAGAAAACGAAATAACAAAAATTCATCAAATATTTATCCAAAACATATAAATTAGACAACCTTGCCATCATCTGTATTTATCAAATTTCTTCCCGACAATCCAATTATTTAGTGACCTGACAAACATCAACTTTAGACATCGTCTTTTGTGATGATCAATCTTCTCCGCTGATTGATATAGGTTTTATGAGCACAAACTTGTCACGAATTATTTACTGTCGTTTAAAATTAGTCATAAAATGCATCAGTTTAATCATAGTAGTCCAACAATTACGATTAATTAGGTGATCTCATCCATGTAGGTGGGTCACTGACCTCTTTGAGAAAAAGTGTTGTTCAACTGCTTCGTATGATTGTCACAATTGCGGATATCCAGGCATTGTATGGGCTCATTGAACTAATGTGAACAAAATATAATCCACACTAATGGCAATATGATTTTTCATACTTTATCAAAGCATGCAGAGCTCACGTGATATAATTCTTACTCATTGTATCGTAATAATTACGTCACTTCTGCGTCATAATGATTTCAGTTTTTATCATACTGTATAAACAAAAGTCCAATTCATTGTGCTTCTTTTTTCCTTCTGTTCAACAGCTCAACAAAAGCTAGCTTTTATTCTTATCTTGAGACAATTTCTTCTTCCTTCTGTTGCAAAACCAAGTTATCATTTATAAACCCTTCAGTGAATATTCGTCATCTCCAGGACCTCTTCCTATTTCCCATTCCACGTAAGTCATTTCTGTTATGAAATATGAAAACAAGCAAGAAAAACAAACAAATGGCTATTTTCATCATCATACTCATTCGCAAATAAAATATTAATTCTTCAGAGAGAAAGATTCACCAATACGGGTAATTTGTCCTTAGCTTTAGTTTTTTTTAGTATTTCAACCGTCTTCAACCAAAAAAAGGCTGAAATAATGAACATCAAATCTGTGATATTGAACGAAAATCTCAAAGCCCACATCTTCTTCCCCGATTTCAATGATGATGTTGCAATTATAAAGGAGAGAAAAACTTGCTACGGCTGGGTAGCTGATCCTCCATTCTCAATTCCGAGGCAGCTCCTGGTCTTCATTATTGCTATCGAGAATTTGCCTGAAGTCTCTGTTCCATACAAACAGACAACTGTAGACTTCTACAAAAACCGCATCGAAAACACAAATTTGCAAGTGTCAGACAACATGGAACTCAGCAGATCAGTCCGTGAGCAATTCTGTGACTATGAGTTGTCGTATAGACCAATGTATGAAAATCAACTGGGATTTTTTGAGGAGGAGAGAGAACTTAAATTTCTCTGGTGTGTGTCTGACGAGTATGACAACTTGCAGGTGCAGAAACCAAATCGGGATTGTGACGACTGGGAAAATGGGTCATTGACAGAGAGTATCATTGCAAGTATAGAGGAAGAGAACGCAATTGAGCTCGAGTTTGGCAGCAAAAATTGCGACAAGGCAGTCCCCTTTTTGTATTTTTCTACAGAAACTGGACAAGATACAATGAAAGAAGTACAGGGAGCATCGACTGTTGAAAATACTTCACTCAAGTCTGCCAAAACCATCCTCAGTAAAGTAGTCGATGAATGTGCAGATAACCAAGATCATGTTTTTTCTCATGATGCAATTGAAGCAATATCTGAAAAAACTTCCCTCAAATGTGAGCAACCGGCGTATTGTACACAAAAGACAGTCAAGAGAAGGGCTCCTGATGTCAATAACCCTGAGAGAGAGGGAAGTAGAAAGCCAGAAGTTGATGACAAGAAAGAAAAAATGTGTCCTCCATCGGGCAAATTGAGAAGACATACTGAGTTATATGGTAACTAAACTAGCAATCTGAGAAGTTATTCCTTTTGCAGATTATTTTTGTTTGTATTTCCTGTATGATTTCATATCTGATACTAGTACTTTTAGTGACGACTGATTGACTGATTAATTTGAAATATTCTGTTTTACACTCAGAGAAGCTGAAGCTCATGTATGCTTTTGAATTAATACTTTGATACTAATATTTAATTGAGTTTTAAAATGCTTTTCGAAATCAGTTTTTATCAATAGTTCAATTTTGAATATAAATATTTATCGAAAAGAGCTTGTTTTGTATTATCTGCTTTTTTTCTCAAAAATGAGGGTTAATAGTCGTTGCAGAGACTGTGAAGTTGATTGGAAATAGTTGGGATGCAAATGATATGGTTATCAGATAATGGACCGTAGTCGACTTACGGACATACGACCACAAAATACCTGTAAGGGTTTCATGTAGATAGATTTATTAACAACATGTTTTCAAGTCCCTGGATGAGCTGAAAGACCAGATTTTTGAGTTAGAAATAAGCAACACACGTATTGCACATAAAAAACCAAGAATTGTTGGGTTCATTATCCTCTTGTACGCCAAAATTACAATGTTGCAACTTAAAAACATTTTCTTATCCTCTTTCTGCGATGCAAACAAATATGAGTTGATTGAAATGGATAATGAATCTTTACTTGGTACGTAGTGAGGAAAAATTTGACGGATTCAGTTGACCAGATATACATCAAATGTGGTACTGGATGATGCAAAGCGATTGCAGTGATAATTTCGCAGCAGACTCTAGCAACAGTTGTTTACCACGAATACTATGTCATAATCATGGAACCTTTGTTAAGAGAACACGTGGTTTTTCTAAAGAAGAATTTTCGGTTAAGAAATTTGAGATATCGATACATACATATCATTAAGTATAAAATTTACAAATTTTTTAAGTGGAAAACCATTTCCATTAGTTTTTTTATTGTTTTGATAAAAAAAATGTTTTACTAAAGAAAATTCTTTTTAAAAAAGTAATTTTTATAAGGTTTTTAACAAAAAATATGTAAATTTAGATGTTTTTTATCTATTTTTACATTTTTCAGTTTTTGAAGTTTTTTTCAAGCTAAATTTTCAATTCAATTGTTTTTTTTATTAAAAAATTTTGTTTTACTAAAATATTTTTTTTTCAAAAATGACGTTTTTTACATAAGGTTTTTAGCCAAAATGTAAATTTTGTTGTTTTTTATTTATCTATTTTTACATTTCTCAGTTTTGGATTTTTTTTTCATGTAAAATTTTCAATTTAATTGTTTTTTTTTATTAAAAAATGTTGTTTTACTAAAATAATTTTTTGTTCAAAAATGTCGTTTTTTACATAAGGTTTTTAACCAAAAATGTAAATTTTGTTGTTTTTTCATTTTTCTATTTTTACATTTTTCAGTTTTGGAAGTTTTTTGTAAAATTTTCAATTCAATTGTTTCTTTTTATTAAAAAATGTTGCTTTACTAAAATAATTTTTTTTCAAAAATGTCGTTTTTTACATAAGGTTTTTTACCAAAAATGTAAATTTTGCTGTTTTTTTCATTTTTCCATTTTTACATTTTTCAGTTTTGGAAATTTTTTTGTAAAATTTTCAATTTAATTGTTTTTTTATTAAAAAAATGTTGTTTTACTAAAATAATTTTTTTTTCAAAAATGTCGTTTTTTACATAAGGTTTTTAACCAAAAATGTAAATTTCGTTGTTTTTTATTTTTCTATTTTACATTTCTCATTTTTGGATTGTTTTTCATATAAAATTTTCAATTTAATTGTTTTTTTTTATTAAAAAATGTTGTTTTACTAAAATATTTTTTTTCAAAAATGTCGTTTTTTATATAAGGTTTTTAACCAAAAATGTAAATTTTGTTGTTTTTTCTTTTTTCTATTTTTACATTTTTCAGTTTTGGAAGTTTTTTGTTGTAAAATTTTCAATTTAAATGTTTTTTTATTAAAAAAATGTTGTTTTACTAAGATAATTTTTTTAAAATTTTCGTTTTTTGCATAAGGTTTTTAACCAAAAATGTAAATTTTTTTGTTTTTTCATTTTTCTATTTTTACATTTTTCACTTTTGGAAGTTTTTTTCTTGTAAAATTTTCAATTTAATTGTTTTTTATTAAAAAAATGTTGTTTTACTAAAATATTTTTTGTCAAAAATGTCGTTTTTTACATAAGGTTTTTTACCAAAAATGTAAATTTTGCTGTTTTTTTCATTTTTCCATTTTTACATTTTTCAGTTTTGGAAATTTTTTTGTAAAATTTTCAATTTAATTGTTTTTTTATTAAAAAAATGTTGTTTTACTAAAATAATTTTTTTTTCAAAAATGTCGTTTTTTACATAAGGTTTTTAACCAAAAATGTAAATTTCGTTGTTTTTTATTTTTCTATTTTACATTTCTCATTTTTGGATTGTTTTTCATATAAAATTTTCAATTTAATTGTTTTTTTTTATTAAAAAATGTTGTTTTACTAAAACAATTTTTTTTTCAAAAATGCCGTTTTTTACATAAGGGGTTTAACCAAAAATGTATAATATGTTGTTTTTTTTATTTTTCTATTTTTCCATTTTTCAATTTTTGAAGTTTTTTATTTACAATGAAAAAACTTCAAAAGCTGAAAAATGGAAAAGTAGAAAATAAAAAAAACAACATATTATACATTTTTGGTTAAACCCCTTATGTAAAAAACGGCATTTTTGAAAAAAAATTGTTTTAGTAAAACAACATTTTTTAATAAAAAAAACAATTAAATTGAAAATTTTATATGAAAAACAATCCAAAAATGAGAAATGTAAAATAGAAAAATAAAAAACAACGAAATTTACATTTTTGGTTAAAAACCTTATGTAAAAAACGACATTTTTGAAAAAAAAATTATTTTAGTAAAACATTTTTTTAATAAAAAAACAATTAAATTGAAAATTTTACAAAAAAATTTCCAAATCTGAAAAATATAAAAATGGAAAATGAAAAAAACAGCAAAATTTACATTTTTG